>NW_027196946.1:0-73252 GCF_038502225.1 Cherax quadricarinatus | reverse complement strand
AGGTCACTTGTTCTATCTAGGCTGGAATATTGCTGCACACTAACAGCACCTTTCAAGGCAGGTGAGATTGCCGACCTAGAAAATGTACAGAGAACTTTCACGGCGCGCATAACGGAGATAAAACACCTCAATTACTGGGAGCACTTGAGGTTCCTGAACCTGTATTCCCTGGATCGCAGGAGGGAGAGATACATGATTATATACACCTGGAAAATCCTAGTGGAACTAGTACCGAACTTGCACACGAAAATCACTCACTATGAAAGCAAAAGATTTGGCAGACGATGCACCATCCCCCCAATGAAAAGCACGGGTGTCACTAGCACGTTAAGAGACCATACAATAAGTGTCAGGGGCCCGAGACTGTTCAACTGCCTCCCAGCATACATAAGGGGGATTACCAACAGACCCCTGGCAGTCTTCAAGCTGGCACTGGACAAGCACCTAAAGTCAGTTCCTGATCAGCCGGGCTGTGGCTCGTACGTTGGTTTGCGTGCAGCCAGCAGCAACAGCCTGGTTGATCAGACTCTGATCCACCAGGAGGCCTGGTCACAGACCGGGCCGCGGGGGCGTTGACCCCCGGAGCTCTCTCCAGGTAAACGCCAGGTAAACATTACTAAAATTCTAATAAAATCCTCTCCATACCCATCTCCTTGTATCCACATAAATTAATATTATACTCACAACAAGTAATCTCACTTCCCAACTACTGCGACATGTTTCTACACACTCCAATCTTTTCCAGTGTATCATAACTTTTCACTTCTATAATTTCTTTTATAATATTCACACATTACTTTATTTTCAGTAAAATCCCCCCATATTTCATTAAATTTTTAATACAACCCTCCCCATACCCCTCTCCATCTCACCCACATTTCTTCACACCCACTCACCCGTCACCCAACACACCTCTTCAGAACAAGCACAAAAATCACATTTCACATCCATAAATGCATCTCATCACCCATCTCAAATCCACTAAAATCACTGTAACCAAGATACTCACAAAATTCTATGACCAACTAACACACACAGACAACTCACTTTACTTTGAACACCTTCAAAACACTCTCATACATCATCATTTGAGACCACCTTTTCTTAATATCTCTTAAGAAATATTCTCTCATCGACAACCTTTATCATCTCACTACAGAACAACCCACAGATTACTTCGAACACTCTCATAAATCATTTGAATACTCACATAAACACCTTTGGACATTTTCCAAACAACACTGAAACATTTCCAAGTCAACATTTTGATTACTCCCAAATAAGACTTGACATCTCTAATTTATCTACACTTACATATTTCATTAAATTACAACTCACCCCCCAAACTATGAAGAAAGATTAAGGGAAATCGGCCTGACGACACTGGAGGACAGGAGGGTCGGGGGAGACATGATAACGACATATAAAATACTGCGTGGAATAGACAATGTGGACAAAGACAGGATGTTCCAGGGAGGGGACACAGAAACAAGAGGCCACAATTGGAAGTTGAAGACACAAATGAGTCAGAGAGATATTAGGAAGTATTT
Organism: Cherax quadricarinatus; assembly: GCF_038502225.1. Classification (NCBI taxonomy): domain Eukaryota; kingdom Metazoa; phylum Arthropoda; class Malacostraca; order Decapoda; family Parastacidae; genus Cherax; species Cherax quadricarinatus. The sequence continues at coordinate 71,702 of NW_027196946.1, read as the reverse complement.
CTTCAGTCATAGAGTTGTCAGGCAGTGGAATAGTCTAGCAAATGACGTAGTGGAGGCAGGAACCATACATAGTTTTAAGACGAGGTATGATAAAGCTCATGGAGCAGGGAGAGAGAGGGCCCAGTAGCAACCGGTGAAGAGGCGGGGCCAGGAGCTAAGACTCGACCCCTGCAACCACAAATAGGTGAGTACAAATAGGTGAGTACACACACACACACACACACACACACACACACACACACACACACACACACACACACACCACACTTTACTTTGTACAACACCAAAAACATCATCAATTACCTTTGATTACTCCAAAGACATCATTTGAACACATTCAAGAAACATCATCAAACTCCTTTGAATACTCCCAAAACACCATTGAATACTTTCAAAACAGCATCGAATACTGCCCAAACAACACTAAAAATCACCAGAAACTAAGATCAACACCACCAACTAACACCAATTTTCACACAAATCCCCTCAAATCACTATAACCAAGACAATCCCACTCACCTCAGACTATTATATAACATGAGCCCCCCAAAAAAAAAACATTCTCATAAATCATTTGAATACTCACAAAAAAACACCTTTGAACATTTCCAAACAACACCGAATCACTTACAGCAGGATCACCACCAACTGAAAACATAACATGTACATACACGCACACAAAAAACTAAGACATCCATCAACTATCATCAATGACCACTCATTTTTATAAACATTCGCACAAAAAATCACAATCACCAACTCCATACTCACTAAATCCCATCCCCAGCAACACCCCCCCCCCACTCTTCATAGATCTAAACTTACTCCCTGTTCAGTACATCCACTCTTACTACTGTGCAATCTACATCTACAGGACCTTAAACTCTAATATCAACCTTGACCTAAAACGCTTTCTTGATAGTTGTGACAGAACCCACAGGCATAACACCAGACACAAACATCTCTACGACATTCCCCGTGTCCAACTAAACCTTTACAAAAATTCAATGCATGTCAAAGGCCCTAAAATCTGGAAAACCCTACCTGAGATCTCTAGAACTGCAGACACATTCATCACCTTCAAAACTACCATTAGAAAACATCTTATCTCCCTGATACACCCCGTCAACTAACTACACGAATACCTCCTGGTGGTTCACTGTGAAGGCTTACTCAGCCCTGTAACAACTTCAGTCAGTATTACTCAGGCTGGCTCCTCCTCAGGAAAATTAATGAATAGAAAAAGAAATAATAATTCACAAAGATAAACACTTCATTATTTATTAAAGCAAACATAAAACAATAAAACATAAAACGTATATCCTATTTGAAAGAAAAATGAAAAATGAAATGAATAAAATAACATTTGAACTCAACGCTAATATATATAGGGGTGTCTGGTGTTGGTGACACTGTTGTTGAAATCGTAGCCGTTGCTGATGTGGGGGGGGGGTCGCAGGTGTTGGTGACCACCACTGGCTAGTTCTTCACAGAGTATCGCCGTGAGTATTCTATCCCGATGACAGGACAGCAGGTTCTTTACTGCTGCAATGATGTGGGGTTACGTCCTGCAATTTCATACAGATGCACAGGTAATTAAATCCAAAATGGGGAAGTCTCTGGACGCTAGTCCTTCTCCATCCTTTCTTCTCGTTGATTGACAGGTGACCCTCTCTGTCATCCAAGCTGAAAAGATAGACAGGTTACCCACTGCTTAAATAATCACTCTCCATGGTAAGTTCAATACCCAAAAGATGTGGTGATTATTACAACAGTCAACCTAGAGCAAGACTGAAAGGACTAAGTTTATTGTTGGTCAAAAGTGACGCTTTCAACCAATAAATCCACTAGAATACAAGGCAGGCATGTACTTACAGTAGTGCTGGGAGCTGTGAGTCTAGTGATTACTGTTTGGACCAGAGCCCCACACGTCACCTTTCGGGGGGGGGGGGAAGAAGGAGGGGAAGGGATAGTGGGAGCTAGACCAACCCTACGTTAACAAGCAGCCGGCAATCAAACTATCACTTTAGGGGTGGGGGAGAAAAGGCGGGAATAGCGGGAGCTTGACTTACCCTACCTTAACAAGTAGCCGGCAATGAAACTATTGTTACTATATACTCCCTCGCTACTCCTATCTATTGAACTTTTCCCTCACACTCCCCCATACCAAGACTTATAGTCAAGGAGTATAAGAAGAATAGGCGAGGAAAAAGTTTTAACATGTGGAAGTCGCGTAAGGCAAGAAATCTTCTACTGACTGTCACGACTTAACCAGTCAGAGAAATAATTGGATGAACCATTGATATACACCATATGGAACTTAAAAGCCTGGAGTGCCAATGTCCACCTCAAGAGGCGACTCTTGGTTCCCTTAAAAGTTTCTAGGTATATCAAAGGTTTGTGGTCCGTTTCTAAAATGAATTCTTTTCCCAGCAAACAAAATTTAAGTTTGGAGATACCCCACACAAGGGCCAAACATTCCTTTTCTATGGTGGAGTATCTCGTTTCTGCGGGAAGGAGTTTCCGGCTTAGGAAGTATACAGGGAAGGGAGTATCATCATGGTATTGTAGTAGCACTGCACCTAAGCCAGTATTGGAGGCATCAATTCTTAAACAAAATGTTTTATTAATATCTGGAATCTTAAGTATAGGGTCTTTCGAAAAGATACTTTTAATCTCATTAAACTTTTCCTGAGCTACGTCGGAAAGTTCAAGAGATTCCTTCACAGACTTTTTAAGGAAGTCGGACAAGATGCCTGTAAGATCAGTAAGGTTCGGGATAAACCGTGCATAAAAATTTACAGAACCAAGAAAGCTATGCATGAGCTTCTTGGTTTTGGGGAATTTAAATTGTAATAAAGCTTTGATCTTACTGGGGAGAGGCTGCAGAGAGTTATTAGAAAGTATCAGTCCAAGATATCTAATCTTGTTATACCCAAGGAAGCATTTCTTCGGCTTGGCAGTGAGGCCATGTGAGCGTAACCTACGCAAAACTGATGTTCATGTTTGGATATGTTCGCCCCACGTGGATGTCATTACGTAAATGTTATCAAAATAAACTGAAACATTTGGCATATTACCCAAGACCTTTCTCATCAGTCTCACGTAGGTAGCACAGGCAGTTACCAAACCGAAGGGCATAGTTCTATATTGCATCAGTCCTTGGTGTGTAGGAAAAGCGGTGTACTGCTTAGAAGGATCTAACATTACTTGATGATATGCCTGTGCAATATCAATCTCTGAAAAGAAGGAAGCGTCATAAAATTTATGTAGATCGTTATCTATTAAGGGCATAGGCTCAGCTTCCCACCGAGTTATAGCATTAAGGCCTCTGAAGTCAATAGCAAGTCTATATGAATTATCCTCCTTCTTAACCATGACTACTGGTGAACAATATGAAGATACTGAAGGTTCAATGATCTTTAGTTTTAATAATTTGTCTACCTCTCGGTCAATTGCATCCCTAAGGTGAACTGGAACTGGGATAATTTTCGTTTGATAGGATTGTCTGTCACTAAGTCAATCTTATGGACTACCGTGGAGGTAACACCTGGAATATCAGTAAAGACGTCTGAAAAGTTACTCACACATTGAAGTAGTTCATGTCTTTTATGGTCATCAAAAGATTCATTAATATTAATGTTGGTTGCATCCGAGTGGTCAAAAGTCACCAAGTCATGTAGTTCTTCATCATAGTCTAAGTTAGAGGTGTCAGTTACGCACACCTTACATTCTTCAGTTGTCTTATCAAGTTCGTGAGAAAAACTAAGTCAAAGTTATTAAGGGAGTTAACCGAATTTCTTCGATAATATTTCTTAAGGATGTTGATATGATAAAGCTTAGGTTTCCCCTTGACTTCTATGAGTTAGTCAACTTTCCCACAAATTTTTAATACTTTATATGGACCTTTCCATGTTACTAATAATTTATTTGACTTGATAGGTAAAAGTACAAGAACTTCATCACCTACTTTAAAACTTCTCCTCTGACTTTTGGAGTCAAAATAGGTTTTGTACTGGTCCATTGACAAGCTTAGGTTTTTCGAAACTATGTCAGAGGTCTCCTCAAGTTTAGATCTAAGGTCAAGGAGAAACTGGTAAGAAGACTGAACCTCAGCATTTCCCTCCTCATTAGTCCATAAGTCATAAAGGATGGCCAGTGGACCTCTGGCCTGTCTACCATAGAGAAGTTCAAAAGGTGAAAATCCCAAAGAGTCACTGGGAACTTCCCTCATGGCAAACAAAGCACAGGGTAGGTAACGATGCCACTCCTTAGGTTTAAGGGAGCAAAGTTTCCTTAAAATGGACTTGAGAATCGAATGCTGGCGCTCAATCCTCCCATTACAGATGGGATGATAGGGTGTGGTGAAGAGAGGCTTCACTCCCAGAAGTTGGTAGAGATGTTGCATTAAGTCAGATGTGAATTGTGTCCCACGGTCAGACAAAATTTCTCTAGGGATGCCCACTCTGGAGAAGATGGACAAAAGGGCTTCAGCCACCTCTGTAGTAGTTATGGTCTTTAAGGGAACGGCTTCAGGGAAACTCGAAGCATAATCAACTAATGTTAATATATATCTATGTCCCCCAGATGAAAGTGGAGCTAATAGGGGGCAGTAGGGCAAATTTCCGCGCGCGCTCACCGAAAAATCGAAAAAATATGGAAACTGAGTTATATATACTGAAAAATAGCTCAACTCTTTGGCAACTCAATGGTACCAGAATGAATGTTCTACGACGTTTCTACAAGAAATTATAGCCATTTATATCAGGTATGGTGACGGCAATGTTGGTAGCGAGTCTGCTCACGGCCCATATATATTTTGGAAATTTTCCTTGTTTTTTATCGCTTTTTCTTGCATTATACTTTCTAATATAATAACTGACTACTTGGCATCATAAAACTGAAGGCGGAGCTTATCCCTAGATTTAGCAACAGTCATTAATCATATCATGATGCGCGGAAGGGTTGCCGCGCCAGGAGAAATCACTCATTATTACGCTTATATCAGTTTATATATCAACTCTACAGCTTATTTATCTATCAGAATTGATCTAATATGATATAATAAACACTATAAATAACATACAAACATGTTATATACTCTAGACTGAATAAAATAGGCCATAATATGACGAGAGATTTTTTTTTTTAGATTTTGCCACCGAAGTGGCTAGTTTATTGTGCACCCCATATCCATCCTGTGTACGGTAGCGCGAGAGCATATGGATACACAAAAGGCCTAGGAACTAGGCCCCAAAGGGTTAACAGGAATACATATGGATTTATATCTACATATCTATAGTTCACTTATCTGTTACAAGCAAATTTAGGAAATTTGCTTAGTATATCTGGTATCTTATTTTCATTAATAAGATATCTTGACATGTCACATAGGTTATTATACTGTCTGTCTCTGTATTCCTCAATAAGTGGACAATTAAGCACATAGTGTTCAAGAGAGTGACCATATGCCTGATCACATAATTTACATTTAGTTTGATCATCATCTGTGTGTCTCCCAAACTGCCAGAAGTACTTGTAACCAAGCCTAAGCCTGGCCACTACAACATCAGTCAGTCTGTTCACATTGCAAGTTGCTCCATAAACATACTTATCTACGTTCATGTTATCATAGTGGGTTATAGATCTACTCAGGCTTCTAACTGCATTCCTATAACAATCATCTTCATTATTTACTTCTCTCCTAATATTATTCCTAATGCTAGACACAGTTATACCAAAGTTATATTCTACGTTCTCCTTCTGGATACTCTTCTTGGCTAACATATCAACTTTATCATGAAGGAGTAATCCAATGTGTGATGGGATCCATAGCAATTGTACATTAATTCCTTTGTCCCTAATTTTTGAGTATCTATACCTGGCTTCCCCAATGAGCATGTTGTTGGAGTCATTATATGAGCCAAGAGCCTTCAATGATGACATAGAATCAGTAATGATGATAGAGTCAAGCTCAGTGTCATAGGTTAGCTTTAGCGCCATTAGGATTGCAAACAATTCAGTTTGCAGTGTAGACGCCCAGTTGTTAATTCTTATGCCTAACTCAACAAATTTATTATCGTTCTTAACTAGGGAGGTGGCAACAAGAGCAGATGCAGCCCTGCCAGAAGACTTTTGTTTAGATCCATCAGTGTATATAACTTGTGATAACTTATTACTACCAGCTAGGCGAAAAATTTCTTCTTGAGCAGTTGCTCTAACAAGAGATTTAAGGAAGGGATTACTAGCAATGAGCTTCTTGGGAGGGACTTGTAGGTATGTGATATTAAATGAACACATCTTCCATGGAGGGGTGAAATGCTCTTGTTGCCTACAGTGATACAGTTCATGCAGGTTATAAAACTTAATGCAATTGCACGTTTTCACAATCCATTTAGATCTGTGTGTATTTACCTCCAGACACTTGGTAAGATTCACTGTGACGGTGTCTGGTTCGTTTCTCAACATTCTAATACCCAGTACAGTGTTAATTTCAACAATCCTATCACTGATTCTAGAAATACCAAGCTCCTTCCTCATGTTAAGAACTTTTGTAGATCTGGGACAGCCAAGAATAGTCCTGAGAGCTTCATTTTGCATTAACTCCAAGGGTCGGAGGGAACTTTCTCTAGCTAATATCAACATGGGAGCAGCATAATCAATTAAGGACCTAACATAGGCTATGTACATCATTCTCACGATTCTCACATTAGCACCATAGTTGGGATTGTAGCCAGCAACAGCTTTGAGAGCATTTAGCCTAGCTTTGCATTTCTTGTTTAGTTGTGGTATAGTGGATTTGTTAAAGGGTACATCTACACCAAGATATCTGTAAGTTTTAACGTAGCTAATGATTTCACCCTGCAAATAGATGGGTGGGGGATGTCGTTTGCTTGTTAATATCTTTGTTTTGGAGGAAGATATTATGAGGCCTAGTCGATTACAAATTGCTTGAACTTCATTAAGAATGGTATTCATCTTCTTATGCCCTGTTGTATGGATCATGATATCATCAGCATAGCTTATAGCTATATGTTTAGGTGAGGCAGGTGAGAGATTATCGGGAATATTTCGATAAATATTGAGCTACTCCTCTCCAGGTCATATTCTTTAGTCTCCGAGTAAGAGAAAACGGTATTTTGAAGAGGCTAACTGCACTAGAACATCAGTTTACTAAGAAATACACCCAAACAAACGCGATTTTCGCGAATTTTTTTTTTTTTTTTGAGACAGGGGCCGGCCGGCGCTCCCGGCCGATATCTCGGAAGTAACTTATTCACCTAATGCCCAAACTTTTGCCTTTATTACTGAATTAAATGGAATATAATACTCACAAAAGTTGTAGAATAATGATTTCTCCATTTTTCGGTGACCAAATTTTGGAAATATTCCAAATACTCTGGGAGTTATGTGGGAGTAAAGGGCAGATTTTTTTTGCAATATTCCAGGAACTAACAAACTTTATTTTTTGTGAAATAAAGATAAGTTTATTTAGAGAAAAGGACTCACCGATAATTAGTATAAGCATTGTTGTCTCGGCACCAAGTGTCCAAACAACCTTATGTAGTCCCATATAAGAGAAAGTTTGGACACTAGGGCATTTTCAATAAATCAGTCATTTCTCAGTTGCTGTTTGAGGTATATTTTTGATAAATATTTTCAAGAATGAGTGAAACCACTTTGTCTTGTGTACCAAAACTGGAGAAAATCGGACGGTAAACAACAGAGTTACAGATTTTGCCCGACGGCCCCCTAAAGGACCAACGATGTCAATAGCTACTCTTTCGAAAGGTACCGTAAAGACTGGCATTTTGACCATAGGTACTCGCCTGGTACCTCGGGAGGATGACAGTTGGCAAACTTTACACGATCTACAATAGGTAGTGACATCTGAGGACATTTTTGGCCAAAAATAGGTTTCCCTAATTTTATTTAAGGTTTTACGATGCGAGAAATGTCCGGCCACTGGCAGGTCATGAGCCATTTTAAGAACAGTCTCTTTGCATTGACTTAGAACAGCTAAGATGGAATAGTCTATCTCGTCTGAATTTAATTTGAATACTGACTTGTACAAGATATCTTTTATATATTCAAATTTATATGAAAAGTTTTTCCTTTGGATAACTTGATTTTGTTTAGCGGCATTATGGCAATTCTGAAGAGAAGGGCAATTACGTTGTAAATTGACAAAGGAGTCCTTCGATATGTCTAAAGGCTTAAAGTCAGGGAAAATCAAAGGATGGACAGTAGGGGAAGCATGGGCTTTGGTCTGAGCCCTAGTCAAGACATTTATGGTATCTGAGGGGATATCTTCACTTTCATCTAACAAGTGAACCGGTGATCTTACTACCTCGCTTTCGAGAGTAGCATCACTGGTTTTTAATCCCACATGAATCTCACGAGACATTGTCTCATCTGAACTTTCGAGGGGCTTCTCCGACTCTACAGGAAGAGGATCTGAAACACCTATGTCCATCTTTGGTGATGAAAGGTCAACCTCAGAAGGAAGAATGACACCTTTTACATTACATATTAGTACGGAGCAAGAAGTGATGGGAGCTAGTACGGCTTCAGACCAACCTGTGAACCATTTAGACCTAATGTAACAACGGATGGTAGGAAAAGTGTCTGTACGGCCCAAGTAGTCTGAAAGTATAGCAGAGGAATGAGTTTTTTTGAGATTAGGGAACAGCTTATCAGAAATTACTATACATGTGCATCCAGTGTCTCGTAAAATAGTAGATACATTAAGTCCATTAACTGTTCCTGAACAGAAGGGTGCTTGGTCATTACAGTCTTTAAAACATCTTCCAACTTTTTGGACCTTCTTAGAAGGACAATCTGGACGTTTATGTCCCTTAACACCACACAAATGACGAACAGGAATAAAAGAAGTCATTTTACTTTCCACTAGAGGCTTTGATTTCTTAAGGTCTGATGAACCCTTGCCCTTAGGGTTCGATCCCTTTAGGTCTTTATAGGAATTGTGAGCCTCAGCATACAGGTCAGCAGCCTCAGCAACTTCCTCAGCTTTAATCAGGTTACGTTCTCTGATGAATGTTCGTATCTGATGGGGAAGAGCTGTCAGGAACTGGTCAGCAACCATGAAGTCTCTAAGAGATTCATAACTCTCTATCCAAAAGTCGAACAAACGAAAGAGTGTTACCTGTAACTGCTGAAAGTTCTGGCCAGGCTGTAAGGTGACATACCTGAAATCTTTCCTGTAAGAATTAGTGGTTTTTTGATATGCTTTAAGGATTGCCTTCTTCAGTAGGTTATAATTACATATGATATCCTGCGACAAAGTTGCATAGATATTCAAAGCTGTACCAGAAAATAACATTCCTAACCTGGTAGCCCAGGTGTCAGCAGGCCATTCATAGTGGGTAGCGGTATTTTCAAACCTGATAATGTAAGAAGTTATGTCTTCCCCCTCTGTGAAGGGAGGTAAATTAGGTGTTGGAATATGTGTACTAGCTACACGTTGTTCCATTACTCCTTCATCTAATTGCTGTTGTGAGAAAGTTATCTTTTTATTCTCTAATTCAAGGCGAGATTTTTCGAGCTCGCGATCCTTTTCTCTCTCTATTAACTCATGCTCTCTAGCTCTTTCTTCACGTTCTCTAGCTCTTTCCTCACGATCAAGTCTATCACGCTCTTTTTTGTCTTCGTGCTCTCTTTCTAACTGTCTTTCTTGGCTTTCTCTTTCGATTCTCTCTCTCTCTCTTTTCTCTTCTCTTTCGATTCTCTCTCTCTCCTTATTCTCTTCTCTTTCCCTTTCTAGCTGTCTTTCTTCTCTCTCAATTCTCTCTCTTTCAAGTCTTTCCTGGATCTTAGCTCTAATGAAAGTTTCTAAATTTTTCCCTGTTATTCCTAACTTACTTCCAGCATTCATTCAAAACTGGTATTCCTCCATACTTGCAAGAATAACTTAAACTATCAGGGGAAATGAAACGGGTATCAAAGAAAATGGAGGGTTCAATTCCTGCTCCGCTCAAACTGTAAATAAACCAGATGGCTCGATCCCTACTTCAATTAAGCAATATGTATTAATGAAAACGAAGGGTTCTATGCCGGCTCCGAGCAAACAGTAAGTAGAATGGGATCACTTGACCATCCAATCTTCTCACCAACAAATCAAGAGTGTCCTATGACAGTTCCCTTGATATAATGAGGAGCTCAATGAAACAAGTTGTCACTGGAAAATCTCGGGTCCCTGGAGTCTAATCCTCCAAAGTGTTTCAAGCTCACAAGAAACGTGGCAGAATTAAATATTATATCCTGCCTGACTTGACTTACAATAAATTGAGACTATAACAATCATCAAATCTTTTAAATACCTGTGCTGTAGTCCTACCATAGAGAATGATTACTCATGGCTGGTGGTAACCGTCTGTGGTATGCAGCGTTGAAGTTCCAATGGTAGATTCGAGATGGAATTGAATCTTGATTCTGTCGAGTTGTATCCTGGCAAGGTCGCCACTTGTGAAGGCTTACTCAGCCCTGTAACAACTTCAGACAGTATTACCAAGGCTGGCTCCTCCTCAGGAAAATTAATGAATAGAAAAAGAAATAATAATTCACAAAGATAAACACTTTAATATTTATTAAAGCAAACATAAAACAATAAAACATGAAAGGTATATCCAATTTGAAAGAAAAATGAAAAAATGAAATGAATAAAATAACATTTGAACTCAACGCTAATATATATAGGGGTGTCTGGTGTTGGTGACACTGTTGTTGAAATCGTAGCCGTTGCTGATGTGGGGGGGGGGCGCAGGTGTTGGTGACCACCACCGGCTAGTTCTTCACAGAGTATCGCCGTGAGTATTCTATCCCGATGACAGGACAGCAGGTTCTTTACCGCTGCAATGATGTGGGGTTACGTCCTGCAATTTCATACAGGTGCACAGGTAATTAAATCCAAAATGGGGAAGTCTCTGGACGTTAGTCCTTCTCCATCCGTTCTTCTCGTTGATTGACAGGTGACCCTCTCTGTCATCCAAGCTCAAAAGATAGACAGGTTACCCACTGCTTAAATAATCATTCTCCATGGTAAGTACAATACCCAAAAGATGTGGTGATTATTACAACAGTCAACCTAGAGCAAGACTGAAAGGACTAAGTTTATTATTGGTCAAAAGTGACACTTTCAACCAATAAATCCACTAGAATACAAGGCAGGCATGTACTTACAGTAGTGCTGGGAGGTGTGAGTCTAGTGATTACTGTTTGGACCAGAGCCCCACACGTCACCTTTCGGGGGGGGGGGGAAGAAGGAGGGGAAGGGATAGTGGGAGCTAGACTGACCCTACGTTAACAAGCAGCCTGCAATCAAACTATCACTTTAGGGGTGGGGGAGAAAAGGCGGGAATAGCTGGAGCTTGACTTACCCTACCTTAACAAGTAGCCGGCAACGAAACTATTGTTACTATATACTCCCTCGCTACTCCTATCTATTGAACTTTTCCCTCACATTCACACTTACACTAACTCACCCATTTGACCATAAAGAGAAATATTAATCTCAAATAAAATAATGAATCCTGTGATACTCCAATACTGAAACTATGTACTGTGCCAAAACAAAAGCATTCACATTGCTAAACTCACAAACTAGTATTTAGTCACTTAGCCATAATACCAACTTACCTCATAATTTGTAATATTTCAAAATTAAGAATTAAATTAAGTCTGCCCGAAATGCCTAGCCATGCTAGGTGTTCTAGTGGTACACTCTGTAAGCATTATTTTACTACATGTAAACCACACAATAACCAAATCTGTAACCTCAGCATTGTAATCCTTTTAGAGAATAAACTTTGAATTGAATTGAATTGAATTGAATGCACTCCTCTCACTACCACCAACACATACCAGCACAGATAGGGATACCTCCCATGACATCACACTCCATCCTGTGTTTACTTGACGTCACACACCCTCACTTTTACTTCATTTAACTTATTGAGAGGAAGCTACTTGTTTCAACCTGTTATATATCCAATATCTAAGATCACCACAATCAAGACGTTTACCAAATTCTATAACCCCACCACTAAGATCACACACATTTTTGTACACATTCTCTTAAAACATCATCATAACGAAGATCACTAAAACTATCTATACTTTTACTAAGATCACATAACATTTTGTCTTCTCTAACTCACCCACCAATTTACATTCTCATTCACACTTACACATTTCATTAATAATTATCAAAAAATAAAACTGTTTTACACATTTTTTCTCAAACTAAATATTCATACCACATTTATCATTTCTCACCTATGCTACATATCATATTTCTCATCCACATCAACCCTAAAACATCCTTCCTTATTCATCCGTATATCACATAGAGATGTTTTAACCCCGACGACCCATCACGACGTAGGAGCCAGAGCAACCATCACCACTCCAACACCACCTACTACACTCTGGCTCCTAGTGTCATGATGGGTCGTCGGGATAAAATATCTCTAAGAGATACACGGATGAATAAGGAAGGATGTTTCAGGGATGATGTGGATGAGAAATATGATATGTAGCATAGGTGAGAAATGATAAATGTGGTATGAATATTTAGTCTGAGAAAAAATGTGTAAAACAGTTTTATTTTTTGATGATTATAACAAATTTGTTGGGTAAATTGTATTAATATTTTTAGTTGATGAATAGTTAACATGAACTTAGTAAAGTGATTGTGTATTAGTTGGAGGTGTGTGACTTAGTTCTGGTAATGTCTCATGACATGGTAAATTTTTTTGTGCTTATGTCTTATATTTATTGTTAATATGTCAAGTATAGGTTTTGGTGTATGTCTTAGTTATGATGTGTATGTCTTAGTTGGAGGTGAATGTCTTAGATTTGGTGTGTATGTCTCATGTCTTAAATTTGCGATTGAAATGTATAAGTTGAGGGTGTCTGTGTATTATTTTTTGTTTTTTTTTGGTGATGGTGATATGTTATAGTGCTCATGTTATGTTATAGATGTTGGTGGAAGTGTCGTGGTATTTTTTGTGTATGTCTTATTTTTGTGCGAATGTTTAAAAAAATAAGTGTTTTCAGTGATCATAGTAGTTTTGAGATGCATGATCTTAGATTTTTGGTGATCTTGGTGATGAGGGTTGATAGATGATGGTAAACATGATATGGAATTGGTGATCGTGATTTTTGTGTGAATGATTATAAAAATGAATGTTTTTTGTGATCTTAGTGGTGGGGGTTATAAAATCTGGTAATCGTCTTGGTTATAGTGTTCTTAGATATTGGGGGACAACAGGTTGAAACAAGGTGGGTTGGGTGTGATGTTACTAACCACCAAGTAAACACAGATGGGAGTGTGACGTCACTGGAGGTGACCTCGCCGGTCCTGTGAGGTATGACATCGTGTGTTGGTGGTAGTGAGATGAGTGCGCTTAGATATTGTCAAATATGATTTTTTTGTGTGAAAGTTTATAAAAAATGAGTGTTTTCTGTGATATTAGTGATTTTTGAGGTAAGTGAACATGGGCGATTGTTGTTGGTGGTTGTCTTAGATTTATGTGTGTACAAGATATGTTTTCAGTTGATGGTGATCATGTACTAAGTGTTTATGTATTAGGTTTGTGTTCAAGTTTTTTTTTTTTTTTTTTTTTTTTGCGCCCATGGGGAGGGAGTTTTTGGTTATAGTGATTTGAGGGAATTTATATAAAATTGGTGTTAGCTGGTGATGCTAAACTTACTTTCTGGTGATTTTGACGGTGTTTTGGTAGTATTCAGTAGTGATTTGGTAGTAATCAGTAGTGTTTTGGGAGTATTCGGAGTTGTTTGATGGTGTTTTTGAAGGTGTTCAAATGATGTGCAGAGTATTTTTTGAAGATGTTCAGTGGTGTTTTGGTGATGTTCAGAGTTGGTTCAAAGTTAGTCAATATGTTAGTTGTGGTAATGTCTCATGTCATATGTGTATGAGTTAGTTTTTTTTGTGCTAATGTTGTAAAGTCTGGAGAATGAGGGAGGAGTTTGGTGGATGAGATGTAATTTCGGTTAATGAAATGTGTAAGTGTGAATGAGAATGTAAATTGGTGAGTGAGTTAGAGAAGACAAAATGTTATGTGATCTTAGTAAAAGTATAGATAGTTTTAGTGATCTTCGTTTTGATGATGTTTTAAGAGAATGTGTACAAAAATGTGTGATCTTAGTGGTGGGGTTATAGAATTTGGTAAACGTCTTGATTGTGGTGATCTTAGATATTGGAGATATAACAGGTTGAAACAAGTAGCTTCATCTCAATAAGTTAAATGAAGTAAAAGTGGGGGTGTGTGACGTCAAGTAAACACAGGATGGAGTGTGATGTCATGGGAGGTATCCCTATCTGTGCTGGTATGTGTTGGTGGTAGTGAGAGGAGTGTATTAAATATTGTATGGAGTTGGTGATTGTGATTTTTTGTGCGAATGTTTATAAAAATGAGTGGTCATTGATGATAGTTGATGGATGTCTTATTTTTTTTTTTTGTGTGTGTACATGTTATGTTTTCAGTTGGTGGTGATCCTGCTGTAAGTGTATCCGTGTTGTTAGGAAATGTTCAAAGGTGTTTTTTGTGAGTATTCAAATGATTTATGAGAATGTTTTTTTTTTTGCGCTCATGTTATATAATAGTCTGAGGTGAGTTGGATCGTCTTGGTTATAGTGATTTGAGGGGATTTGTGTGAAAATTGGTGTTAGTTGGTGGTGTTGATCTTAGTTTCTGATGATTTTTAGTGTTGTTTGGGCAGTATTCGATGCTGTTTTGAAAGTATTCAATGGTGTTTTGGGAGTATTCAAAGGAGTTTGATGATGTTTCTTGAATGTGTTCAAATGATGTCTGTGGAGTAATCAAAGGTAATTGATGATGTTTTTGGTGATGTACAAAGTAAAGTGTGGTGTGTGTGTGTGTGTGTGTGTGTGTGTGTGTGTGTGTGTGTGTGTGTGTGTGTACTCACCTATTTGTACTCACTTATTTGTGGTTGCAGGGGTCGAGTCTTAGCTCCTGGCCCCGCCTCTTCACTGGTTGCTACTGGGCCCTCTCTCTCCCCGCTCCATGAGCTTTATCAAACCTCGTCTTAAAACTGTGTATGGTTCCTGCCTCCACTACGTCATTTTCTAGGCTATTCCACTGCCTTACAACTCTATGACTGAAGAAATACTTCCTAATATCTCTCTGACTCATTTGTGTCTTCAACTTCCAATTGTGGCCTCTTGTTTCTGTGTCCCCTCCCTGGAACATCCTGTCTTTGTCCACCTTGTCTATTCCACGCAGTATTTTATATGTCGTTATCATGTCTCCCCTGACCCTCCTGTCCTCTAGTGTCGTCAGGCCGATTTCCCTTAATCTTTCTTCATAGGACATTCCCCCTAGCTCTGGAACTAACCTTGTCGCAAAAATTTGTACTTTCTCTAGTTTCCTGACGTGCTTTATCAAGTGCGGGTTCCAAACAGGTGCTGCATACTCCAGTATGGGCGTGACATACACGGTGTACAGTGTTTTGAACGATTCCTTACTAAGGTATCGGAATGCTGTTCTCAGGTTTGCCAGGCGCCCATATGCTGCAGCAGTTATCTGATTGATGAGTGCTTCCGGAGACATGCTCGGTGTTATACTCACCCCAAGATCTTTCTCCTTGAGTGAGGTTTGCAGTCTTTGGCCACCTAGCCTATACTCTGTCTGCGGTCTTCTGTGCCCTTCCCCTATCTTCATGACTTTGCATTTGGCAGGATTAAATTCGAGAAGCCATTTGCTGGACCAGGTGTCCAGTCTGTCCAGGACTCTTTGAAGTCCTGCCTGGTCCTCATCTGATTTAATTCTCTTCATTAACTTCACATCATCTGCAAACAGGGACACTTCTGAGTCTAACCCTTCCATCATGTCGTTCACATATACCAAAAATAGCACTGGTCCTAGGACCGACCCCTGTGGGACCCCGCTCGTCACAGGTGCCCACTGTGATACATCATTACGTACCATGACTCGTTGTTGCCTCCCTGTCAGGTATTCTCTGATCCATTGCAGTGCCCTTCCTGTTATATGCGCCTGATGCTCTAGCTTCTGCACTAATCTCTTGTGAGGAACTGTGTCAAAGGCCTTCTTGCAGTCCAAGAAGATGCAATCAACCCACCCCTCTCTCTCTTGTCTTACTTCTGTTATTTTATCATAAAACTCCAGAAGGTTTGTGACACAGGATTTGCCTTCCATGAATCCGTGCTGGTTGGCATTTATACTCTTGTTCCGTTCCAGGTGCTCCGAGCTCAGTGTGTGTGTGTGTGTGTGTGTGTGTGTGTGTGTGTGTGTGTGTGTGTGTGTGTGTGTGTGTGTGTGTGTGTGTGTGTGTGTGTGTTGGTAATGTCTCATGACATAAGTGTATGAGTTAGTTTTTGTGATACTGTTGTAAAAATCTGGAGAATGAGGGAGGAGTTTGGGGGATGAGTTGTAATTTAAACGAAATATGTAAGTGTAGATAAATTAGAGATGTCAAGTCTTATTTGGGAGTAATCAAAATGTTGACTTGGAAATGTTTCAGTGTTGTTTGGAAAATGTCCAAAGGTGTTTATGTGAGTATTCAAATGATTTATGAGAGTGTTCGAAGTAATCTGTGGGTTGTTCTGTAGTGAGATGATAAAGGTTGTCGATGAGAGAATATTTCTTAAGAGATATTAAGAAAAGGTGGTCTCAAATGATGATGTATGAGAGTGTTTTGAAGGTGTTCAAAGTAAAGTGAGTTGTCTGTGTGTGTTAGTTGGTCATAGAATTTTGTGAGTATCTTGGTTACAGTGATTTTAGTGGATTTGAGATGGGTGATGAGATGCATTTATGGATGTGAAATGTGATTTTTGTGCTTGTTCTGAAGAGGTGTGTTGGGTGACGGGTGAGTGGGTGTGAAGAAATGTGGGTGAGATGGAGAGGGGTATGGGGAGGGTTGTATTAAAAATTTAATGAAATATGGGGGGATTTTACTGAAAATAAAGGTAATGTGTGAATATTATAAAAGAAATTATAGAAGTGAAAAGTTATGATACACTGGAAAAGATTGGAGTGTGTAGAAACATGTCGCAGTAGTTGGGAAGTGAGATTACTTGTTGTGAGTATAATATTAATTTATGTGGATACAAGGAGATGGGTATGGAGAGGATTTTATTAGAATTTTAGTAATGTAGGGAGGAATGTGTATTACATTTTAAGATTCAATAAAAAGAATGGGAAAAATTTGTATCGAAAGAGGAAAAATTGTGAATAAATTTGTAAGTGATGAGGGTTGTGGGTATTGTTGTCGAACTAGAGATATCGAAAAAGATGTTATAAGTGGGTTGTTGTTGTGGGTGTTGTGGGTTGTGGGGTGTTGTGGGTTCTGGGTGTTGTGGGTTGTGGGAGTTGTTGTCGAACTAGAGATACCGAAAAGGTGTTATAAGTGGGTTGTGGGTGTTGTGGGTTGTGGGTGATGTTGTCGAGCTAGAGATACAGAAAAGATGTTATAAGTGGGTTGTGGGTGTTGTGGGTTGTGGGTGTTGTGGGTTGTGGGTATTGATGTCGAACTAGAGATACCAAAAAAGATGTTATAAGCGGGTTGTTGTTGTGGGTGTTGTGGATTGTGGGGTGTTATGGGTTTGGGGGTTGTTGTCGAACTAGAGATACCAAAAAAGATGTTATAAGTTGTGGGTTGTTGTGGGTGTTGTGGGTTGTCGGTGTTGTGGGATGTGGGTGTTGTGGGATGTGGGTGTTGTGGGTTGTGGGCGTTGTTGTCGAACTAGAGATACCGAAAAAGTGGTTATAAGTTGTGGGTTGTTGTTGTGGGTGTTGTGGATGTTGTGGGTTGTGGGTGTTGTGGGATGTGGGTGTTGTGGGATGTGGGTGTTGTGGATTGTGGGCGTTGTTGTCGAACTAGAGATACCGAAAAAGTGGTTATAAGTTGTGGGTTGCTGTTGTGACTTTTTCTGATGAAATTAGTTAAAACGAGAAAAAATTGTGGGTTGTGGGTGTTGTGGGATATGGGTGTTGTGGGATGTGGGTGTTGTGGATTGTGGGCGTTGTTGTCGAACTAGAGATAAAGAAGAAGTGGTTATAAGTTGTGGGTTGTTGTGACTTTTTCTGATGAAATTAGTTAAAACGAGAAAAAATTGTGGGTTGTGGGTGTTGTGGGATGTGGGTGTTGTGGGTTGTGGGCGTTGTTGTCGAATTAGAGATACCGAAAAAGAAGTGATTCTGTTATAAGTGTTCGTGTGTGTTTGGACTGTGTTCATGTTTTTTTTTTTTTTTGCATTCATGTTATATTTTAGTTATATCATAGAAATTGGTAATCGTCTTGGTTATAGTGATTTGAGAGGATTTGTGTGAAAATGGGTGTTAGTCTGTGATGTTGATCTTAGTTTATGGTGATTTTGGTGGTGTTTTGACTGTATTCAGTGGTGTTTTAGTAGTATTCAGTGGTGCATTTGGGAGTACTCAAATGATGTTTGAGACTATTCAAAGGTGTTTTTGAAGGTGTTCAAGTGATGTGCAAGAGTATTTATGAAGGTGTTCTTGGAGTATTCAGTGGTGATTTGGCTGTGTTCGAATGATGTTTTTGGAGTATTCAAAGGTAATTGATGGTGTTTTTGGTGTTGTTCAAAGTAAAGTGTTTGAGTTAGTTTTTGTGATACTGTTGTAAAAATCTAGAATATGAGGGAGGAGTTTGGGGGATGAGTTGTAATTTAATGAAATAATATAAGTGTAGATAAATTAGAGATGTCAATTCTTATTTGTGAGTATTCAAAATGATATTTTGGAAGTGTTTCAGTGTTTGGAAATGTTCAAAGGTATTTTTGTGAGTATTCAATGATTTATGAGAGTGTTTTGAAAGTGTTCAAAGTAAAGTGAGGTGTGTGTGTGTGTGTGTGTGTGTGTGTGTGTGTGTGTACTCACCTATTTGTACTCACCTATTTGTGGTTGCAGGGGTCGAGTCTTAGCTCCTGGCCCCGCCTCTTCACCGGTTGCTACTGGGCCCTCTCTCTCCCCGCTCCATGAGCTTTATCAAACCTCGTCTTAAAACTGTGTATGGTTCCTGCCTCCACTACGTCATTTTCTAGGCTATTCCACTGCCTTACAACTCTATGACTGAAGAAATACTTCCTACTATCTCTCTGACTCATTTGTGTCTTCAACTTCCAATTGTGGCCTCTTGTTTCTGTGTCCCCTCCCTGGAACATCCTGTCTTTGTCCACCTTGTCTATTCCACGCAGTATTTTATATGTCGTTATCATGTCTCCCCTGACCCTCCTGTCCTCCAGTGTGGTCAGGCCGATTTCCCTTAATCTTTCCTCATAGGACATTCCCCTTAGCTCTGGAACTAACCTTGTCGCAAACCTTTGTACTTTCTCTAGTTTCTTGACGTGCTTTATCAAGTGCGGGTTCCAAACAGGTGCTGCATACTCCAGTATGGGCCTGACATACACGGTGTACAGTGTCTTGAATGATTCCTTACTAAGGTATCGGAATGCTGTTCTCAGGTTTGCCAGGCGCCCATATGCTGCAGCAGTTATCTGATTGATGTGTGCTTCCGGAGACATGCTCGGTGTTATACTCACCCCAAGATCTTTCTCCTTGAGTGAGGTTTGCAGTCTTTGGCCACCTAGCCTATACTCTGTCTGTGGTCTTCTGTGCCCCTCCCCCATCTTCATGACTTTGCATTTGGCAGGATTAAATTCGAGAAGCCATTTGCTGGACCAGGTGTCCAGTCTGTCCAGGTCTCTTTGAAGTCCTGCCTGGTCCTCATCAGATTTAATTCTCCTCATTAACTTCACATCATCTGCAAACAGGGACACTTCTGAGTCTAACCCTTCCGTCATGTCGTTCACATATACCAAAAATAGCACTGGTCCTAGGACCGACCCCTGTGGGACCCCGCTCGTCACAGGTGCCCACTGTGATACATCATTACGTACCATGACTCGTTGTTGCCTCCCTGTCAGGTATTCTCTGATCCATTGCAGTGCCCTTCCTGTTATATGCGCCTGATGCTCTAGCTTCTGCACTAATCTCTTGTGAGGAACTGTGTCAAAGGCCTTCTTGCAGTCCAAGAAGATGCAATCAACCCACCCCTCTCTCTCTTGTCTTACTTCTGTTATTTTATCATAAAACTCCAGAAGGTTTGTGACACAGGATTTGCCTTCCGTGAATCCGTGCTGGTTGGCATTTATACTCCTGTTCCGTTCCAGGTGCTCCACCACTCTCCTCCTGATAATCTTCTCCATAATTTTGCATACTGTACACGTCAATGACACAGGTCTATAGTTTAGTGCCTCTTTTCTGTCTCCTTTTTTAAAAATGGGAACTACATTTGCCGTCTTCCATACCTCAGGTAGTTGCCCAGTTTCCAGGGATGTGTTGAAGATTGTGGTAAGTGGCACACACAACATATCTGCTCCCTCTCTAAGGACCCACGGGGAGATGTTGTCCGGTCCCATTGCCTTTGAGGTATCGATGTCCCTTAGCAGTTTCTTCACCTCCTCCTCATCTGTATGTATGTCATCCAACACTTGTTGGTGTATTCCTTGCTGGTGTCCCCATCTGGTCTGTTCCCCCAGAGTCCTTCCTGTCTCTACTGTAAATACTTCCTTAAATCTCGTGTTGAGCTCCTCGCATACCTCTTGATCGTTTCTTGTGAGTTCTCCACCTTCTTTCCTCAGCCTTATCACCTGGTCCTTGACTGTTGTCTTCCTCCTAATGTGGCTATACAGCAGTTTCGGGTCAGATTTGACTTTCGATGCTATGTCGTTTTCATACTGTCGCTGGGCCTCCCTCCTTATCTGTGCATACTCGTTTCTGGCTCTTCTACTAATCTCCTTGTTTTCCTGGGTCCTATTCCTCCTGTACCTTTTCCATTCTCTGTTGCACTTAGTTTTTGCCTCCCTACACCTTTGGGTAAACCAATGACTCGTTTTGGTCTTCCTATTATTTCTGTTTCCCTTGGGAACAAAACTTTCCTCTGCCTCCTTGCACTTTGTTGCCACATATTCCATCATCTCGTTTACTGATTTTCCTACCATTTCTCTGTCCCACTGAACCTCCTGCAGGAAGTTTCTCATACCTGTGTAGTCCCCCCTTTTATAGTTTGGCCTGTCCCCTTCAGTTCCTGTTACCTTCTCCACTTGTAACTCTACTATATAGTCAAAACTCAGAACCACATGATCGCTAGCTCCAAGGGGCCTCTCGTAAGTGATGTCCTCAATGTCTGAACTGCTCAGGGTGAACACAAGATCCAGTCTTGCTGGCTCATCCTCCCCTCTCTCTCTGGTTGTGTCCCTGACATGTTGATGCATGAGGTTTTCAAGTACCACATCCATCATCTTGGCTCTCCATGTTTCGGGACCCCCATGTGGCTCCAGGTTTTCCCAGTCGATCTCCCTGTGGTTGAAATCGCCCATTACCAGTAACTTTGCTCTGCTCGAGTGAGCTCTTCTTGCCACCTCAGCCAGTGTGTCCACCATCACCCTGTTGTTTTCTTCGTACTCCTCTCTTGGCCTCCTGCAGTTCTGTGGTGGGTTATACATCACTCCAATGACTACTTTATGTTCTCCGGACTGAATTGTACCTACAATGTAGTCTCTTTCTCCAATCATGTCCATGCCTTCCATTTCCTCAAATCCCCATCGGTGTTTTATGAGCAGTGCAACCCCTCCTCCCCCTCTATTCCTTCTATCTTTCCTCAGGATCTGATATCCTGTTGGGAAGATTGTGTCTGTTATTGTCTCAGCGAGTTTTGTTTCTGTGACTGCTATGATGTCTGGGGATTCTTCACTGATTCTTTCATTCCACTCCTCATGTTTATTCGTTATTCCATCCGCGTTTGTGTACCAAACCTTTAGTTTCTTTTCTATCCTTGTGGTCATGCAAGTATATTGGGGTTGGGGGAGCGAGAGCCTTTGTGGGGGCCTATATGGGGCTGTGGTGTAGGTGGGGTTTGTGTTGATGGGGGTGGGGTCAGAATGCCCATAAGGGACAGCTGTTGGGGTGAGGTTTGTGATATGGGGGTTGGTGGCAGAGGGAACAGTGAGTGGGTTGTAGTATAGGTTGCTCAGTTGCGTTGGGAGTGTCGCGGGTGGAGTCTTTTGGTGGGAGATTCTGTGGGGTGTGTTTGCCCTTCCTCCTGTGTCTGGGTCCTGCTCATTTTCATTGCTTCTCGTTCCTCCTTGCATCTCTGTACCCTCTCTTTCAGTGTAGTCCTTTCTTCTTGTGTTCTGTCGCGGTCGAGGTATACTCTCTGGTACCCCTCTTTGTCCCTCAGTCTTGCTTTCTCTTGCAGAATCCTGATTCGAACTGATTCTTCCTTGAAAGTTACTCTGACAGGCCTTATCCTTCCACTCGCAAACCACCCAATTCTCTGAAAATTTGTCACCTGGGTCATATTGCCCTCCCCTATTGTTTTCATGATGCCTTCAATCATTTTTTTCTCCTCCTGTTTTATTTCTTCAAAGTTGGCCCCCTTGGCTTCTTGGAGCCCGTACACAAAAACTGACCTCGCCCTTTCCTCCTCCCACTGAGTCTCCAGCTGCTTCCTCTGAGGCATTTTATTTCTTTCCATTGACATGTTCTTGCCTTCAGTCCTTGTCATATCTGAAACTTCTATTCTCAGTGAACTGTCTTTCCTGACCAGCTGTCCCTTGCTACTGCAGTTGGCTGTTAGAATCTCTGCATATAGCATACCTTCATTGTCTTCAGACCTGTCGTTTGATCTTAGTGTGCTCATCGTCTTTTCCCTGGCCCCACGTGGGTCTGATAGGGCCTTCGTGTACGGCATGTCTCCGTTGTTGCTTACCATCCCCTTGTCTGTGCCTGACTTTGAATTTCCTGATGTCACATCTGAATTGTCATTTGTCTCTCTAATCTGTTTCAGGCTTTGCAGTTTCTCTTCTAAGCACTGTATCCTAGCTTCTGCTGCTAAGACCTGTACTTCCCACTTCCTGCACTCTTCAGCTATCCGCTCCTCCATTTTCTTACCAAGCTCTACTATCTTCCTTCCCCACTCTTCCTCCCTTTTTTGGAGCTCTAACTCCCAGTCTTTCCTCCCTGGTTCGTCTTCCAGATCTCTGGTTTTTCGTCCTCTAAGGCCATCCATTTTTTTTTTTTTTTTTTTTTTTTTTTTATTACCACAGACAGAAGGCTAGAGGAGGGAGAGGGTGTGGGGGGGAGAGAGAAAGGGTAGAAAGAGGGAGAGAGAGAAAGGGTAGAAAGAGGGAGAGAGAGGAGAGAGTATGGGGGTGAGGGATAAGACCAAGGGGGAGAGAGAGAAATGTGAGGGAGGAGAGAAAGGGTAGAGAGAGGGAGAAACAGAGGGAGAGGGAGAGGGAGAGAAAGAGAGAGAGAGGGAGAAAGGAGGGCGAGGGAAAAGGCTATGAGAGAGAGAAATGGAGAGATGGAGAGAGAAGCCTATAGAGAGAGAGGAGGGTGAGAGATTGGGTTATGGGAGTGAGGGAGAGAGAGAGGAAGAGAGAGAGAGAGAGAGAGAGAGAGAGAGAGGGAGAGACAGAGGGAGAGAGAGGGAGAGAGAGAGGGGGAGAGATGTCAGCATAGTTGCTGATCCCTGTATTCCCAGTATTATATAGCATAGCATATTAGTATCATCCCTGTGCTTTAGACACGAGATCCCTCGTAGGCCTTTGGCTTTGTGTGACGTCATGGGATACACATGGGCAGTGATCCCTCTGTCCCGTCCTCACTCGGCGGCAGACCATCAAGGCGTAGACAGGCTAGGCACTGGGCCCCATCTCTCACCTCAGTCTGACAATACACCTACCATCCTACAAGTGTGTCTACCTTATCCTACGATATCTCCATTTAAGAACCCTTTACGACAAATGGTGACAGCGGAGGGCCTGTAATTCTGACGATTACAGCGATTTCTGGAGATAAAATTGTCGACCAGCAAGACGGCCATTTTGTGTGACCAGTAGGCCTACCGACTACCGAGATTCACCCAGCCAGCTACCTCAAGCCAGCTACTCTACCAGCTTCTACATTATTCACTGGTCAGTCTCTTTGTATTAGTGTTTCCTGCTTTTTGCATCACTCACGAGGGGTTGACCCGAGTTTGCAAAATAAGCCAGCTTCCAGTCTGTGGTGGGGGAGTCAGAACACCCGAGCCCAGTCCAGCCTAGCCTACTCCATCCAATTATTTTGCCTGCCAAGCCAGCTTCCACCCCTGCTGTGCTCATCGTGTGAAGTTATCAAGCCATTCTGTGTGAAGGGTTAAGATAAGCCAGCTAGCAACTAACCCAGGTGTCTTACCCCAGTACTCAAGCAAGCCACATGAGTAGTCTCCATCGCTTGTGATTCAAGCTCCAAGCATTCTGAGTGCTCTTTGTCATCCTTGTGGTGTTGTAGTATTTCGTGGGTTTATTTTAAGCCAGTCGGCTTAGAATTATCATCGCGGCAGTGTGGGTGTTCTCAGTGAGGCTTACGACGTTCAACCCATAAGCCCAGCCACTCACGATTACGTGTGTCGCACCATTGCCGGTCTCAGACGCCTCGCTCAGCCATTACCCACAAACCCAACTACAGTCGGCCATTACAACTCACCTTCCTCATCAGTGTTTTGGTGCACTGCTAAGGGTTGTAGCACCATATTTTAAGGACCACATAGGGGGTCAAGAGCTAGAGTTTGTCGCGCCATCTTTAAAAGCCTCCTGTGTGTTGTTTATCGCCGATTTAAGCGCAATTCTACGATCATCTGTGCAGAGGACAGCAGGAAGACGATATAAACAATCCATCAATCTCATTTTTTCAAGTGTTACAGCGATAATATTTTTTTTTAGAGACATTTGCGAGTGTTGAGACATTTCTTTTGTGTTCCCAGTGAATTTTTCTCTTAGTGACATTCAGTGACTCTTGATCAGACTCAGTGTTTATCATGTACTGATTGCATAAATTTCTTTTAATCTCCTTAATTCAGTGTTAATTTTCGTGCATTATTTTATATCTGTTGTGTAGTGTATCTTTTTATACACTTGAAGTAAGTACTTAGTGTTTCCTTTGTTGTGTGTGCAACATATGAGCAATATAGAACTTGTGTTTAAACTTCAGAATTCCAGTGCATTAATTCAGTAATTTTTCACCTCATATTCTGCATCACAACTCAGTGTTGTCTGTTATTTTTTTCTTCCCAGCATTTGTGTAATTTTATTTTTGTTCCCTGTGTGTTGAACATTCTTGTGTTCATATTCCTTTATTCAGCCAGTGTTTAATTTGTCTTATTTCCACAGACAATAGTGCCATTTTTAAAGTCCCAGCAAGAACTCACTTTTACAAAATTTTTCACACATCAAGTTTCATTGCAAGAAAATTCTAGTACTGTGTTTATGTTGATGTTTTGTGTTCTGCATCACTGTAAGTGTTGTATTCCTTTTTGTTGTGTGTTTTTTTTTTTGCACCTATTATTTTTTTTTTCATATTTTATTGAACAAATTCACTCTTAGTGCAATTTTTAAGTTCTCCTTTTAAAGTAAATTGTTCTTTTGCTTGTTGTTTAAGTGCAGTTAAGAGTTAAAGTGTTCATTCCTTGATATATTTCTTTTCTTGTGTGTTATAATTTTTATTATTGCACATAGACTCATTTTGCAATAATTCTTGTGCAAATATTGTGTTGCTATTAAAGTTTTTCTTGCAGAAAATTTTATGCAGTGTTGTGCAATACAGTTTATTACAGTGCAGTTTCTTATGCTCTGTTCTGTGCATAGTATTTTACTCTGTCTGTGTCATTTTTTTTTTTTTTTAATTTCAGTGAATTGTGTGTCTGTTTTAATTTTTGCACAAGTTTATTGAGTCCATTTTATCATTTTATTGTGTATTTCCTTGTTGCATTGAAAGTAAAGACAACTCACTGTGCCATTTATTCAATTTTAAGTAAAAGTTGAGCAAATTAGATTTGAGCAAAGTACAAGTTCTCTTGATTTTCAGTGTTTGTTAAATTGCATATTCTTCTTGTGTGAGTTCTTTGCTTACTGTGTAACTTGTCAATTTTTAATTACTTATGCAGAATAGTTAAGCATTTTTTTTTCCATTTAAGCTTACTGTGTCATTCTCTCCATTTTTCTTGACTTATGCCCTTCAGTATTTTCACTGAGAAGATGTCCCAGTCACTTTTGAACGTTCACTTAGTGTATCATACCAGTCAAAGTCAATATGAATCAGTCCACAGTACCAACATTCCCTTACTGACTGAAAGACAATACCTAGCCCTTGAGCAATGTGTTTGTTCTCACAGCTTGTATCTGAGATTTGTTAAAGTGCTGCGAAATGTGAAGTTCAGATTAAGTTCCTATAGATCCGTGAATTACTTATTAACGTAGCCGAGCGGTCAGGCACTAGTAATTCTGTCATTCCCGTCTGTGTTCCACCTATACCTTCAGACTTGCAGGATAGTGTTCCGTTGCCTCAAGTGTCCGGGGACACTCAGACAGCCTTGAGTGCACAGCCTATCCCTGCAATGACTGCTAGTTCGAGTAGTAGTTTCTCCACAGGGGATGCCTTGTCAGAAAACGATTACTTGCAACTAGTAATGCCATCTCTTGTTGATGTGACATGCTGTCTGCAGAAAGACGTCTCTGTTACAGCTAGTGTTCTCACTAGAGTGTCTGTTGTTGTTCCTAATGTTCCAGATGGTGATCCCATCCTAGTTGACAGTAATCAGTGCATTGTAAGAAGTTAGTTCTCGAGTAACTTTCACATGTTAACGTTTGTAAGTGTAGTTTCTTTATAGCTGATACCTCGTGTCACTGTGTGCGACTCAGATTGAATATCAGCATTGTTCACCGTGTTCATTTCTTTTCTCCTGTGCTTGCAGTTGAGATAGTAGATTCGTTCTCCCTTGCTCATGTTGCGTGTTATAGCGTTAATTTTTTCAACCGGGGGGAGTCATCCACTCCACCGAGTTTGTTCTTTCCTCCAGTAAGGAAGAACTGTTACTTTTATTCCAGAGCAAACAGCCTACTGGAAGGTTAGCCAGATGGACCTTGACTATCCAAGAGTTCAATCCCACTTTTGAAAATTTACCTGGCAAGTCGAATGTAGTCGCAGATGCTTTATCGCGACACGTTAGTGTAGTTACTGCAGATCCTCCATTTACTGTCGAGGATGTCAAAAATGCCCAAAGAACCGATCCCTTGTGTTCTGGTGTGATTCGATTCCTGCTCCAGGAAGATCTTATTCTTACTGTGAAGCCACCAGTACCCATTAGTGACTTTGTAACGAGCCAAGAATTACTGTATCGAATAGTCGAGTTGAGTACTCCTAGCAGATGAATTAGTAATTCCACAGTCACTAGTGATTGTAGTTGTATCTTTTGTAGATACTCGTTCAGATCTCTCTGTCAAGGCATGTGTTAGCCATTGCAGAGGAATTCGACCCTCCCAGAGATGATAACCATTCTGCATATGTAAACCTTACCCTCGCAGAATTGGGTTTAAATGTACATAGTCTGTATAATTAGATGTCCGAGATGAATGAATTTGTCAACTGTGTGTTTTGTTATTAGCTGATCAGTTTGTCAGAAATTTTCGTGTTCACGTTCCCTCCGTATTCTGAGAATTAACAGTCTAGATTTGAGTGCACCGAATCTGCCTTTCTGTTAAACACTTCTTTGTATATATTTATTCTTCCTCAGAATCCGTAGAGTGCATGAATACAGATCGATCGATCAATTCCATCCATATTGTATAATGATTTGTTCTTATAGTTTGTAATGATTACGTTAACACCCATTACGTCAAAATCATGTTGTACCATCCATTAGTTCTAAGTTATATATGAATTTGTTATTGTATAGAATCAGCCCAGATCCGCCTGCCTGTTCAGCCTATAGTATAGTAGTGTATGTCGGGACGACATACGTAACATGACCGAGCTGTCAGCATAGTTGCTGATCCCTGTATTCCCAGTATTATATAGCATAGCATATTAGTATCATCCCTGTGCTTTAGACACGAGATCCCTCGTAGGCCTTTGGCTTTGTGTGACGTCATGGGATACACATGGGCAGTGATCCCTCTGTCCCGTCCTCACTCGGCGGCAGACCATCAAGGCGTAGACAGGCTAGGCACTGGGCCCCATCTCTCACCTAAGTCTGACAATACACCTACCATCCTACAAGTGTGTCTACCTTATCCTACAATATCTCCATTTAAGAACCCTTTACGACAGAGAGAGGGAGAGAGAGAGGGAGAAAGAGAGGGAGAGAGAGAGGGAGAGAGAGAGGGAGAGAGAGAGAGAGAGAGGGAGAGAGAGAGGGAGAGAGAGATAGAGAGAGAGAGAGAGAGAGAGGGAGAGAGAGAGAGAGAGAGAGAGAGAGAGAGAGAGAGAGTGAGAGAGAGAGAGAGAGAGAGAGAGAGAGAGAGAGAGAGAGAGAGTGAGTGAGTAGGGGGAAACGGGAGGGAAAAAGGCTATGAGAGAGAGAAATGCGAGGGAGGGAAAAGGTAAGAGGGGAAAAGGTAAGAGGGGGTGAAGGTCTGTGGGGGAGGCGGTCAAATTCCAAGGATCAGCTGTGTGTACTCACCTAGTTGTGGTTTCAGGGGTCGAGACCCAGTTCCTGGCCCCGAGTGTGTATGTGTGTGCGCGTGTGTGTGTGTGTGAGCACGTCAGTTGTTTATATGTCCCAGAAATACAATTCACTTCTGTGTATCCGTACAATTCACTTCTGTGTGTGTGTGTGTGTGTGTGTGTGTGTGTGTGTGTGTGTGTGTGTGTGTGTGTGTGTGTGTGTGTGTCTGTGTGTGTGTGTGTGTGTGTGTGTGTGTGTATATGTGTGGGTATTAACTTCATAATATCTAAAATTGTGTCTAGTGAAATTATCGAAAAGTGGTTATAAGTGTTGTGGTGACTTTTTCTGATGAAATTAGTTAAAACGAGAAAAATTGTGGGTTATTAGTGAAAATTGTGAGATGTTGGTGGGAGTGTGAGGGTTTGGGAGGGTGGGGAGAAGGGGTAAGGAGAGAGAGAAGGTTACTTCGTGGGGAGTGACCTGAGATGAAATAGTTAAAACGAGAATAATTGTGGGTTATGAGTGAAAATTGTGAGATGTTGGTGGGAGTGTGAGGGTTTGGGAGGGTGGGGAGAAGGAGAGAGAGAAGGTTACTTCGTGGGGAGTGACCTGAGATGAAATAGTTAAAACGAGAAAAATGTCTATACTTGAGGAGAGTGAATCTTTTGTTGTATTTTGTGGATTGTTGTGGGTATTAACGAAAAAATGTGGAACTATTTGAGTTATCCTGGGTTAAGAGTGAAAATGTTTTCACTATGTTGTATGTGAAATGTGTAATATTGAGATGGTGACGACGAAGAAGATCCAGAACAAAATGCACAGAATTTCTTCAAGAGAAAAATATGTTGATTTTAGTCAGTGATTTGTATCTTTTTTTCAATTAATTTTTTTGTTGGATGTATATGAAATGCATTGGTTGTATAATAAATAAATGAAAATCTTGTGTATTAGTGTTATCCTGCATTTTAAGTTAATGTTCGGTCGACAAGATTCAGCCTGTTGGTCTGTGTGTGGTCATCACGTGACGCCACTGACATAGTGGGAAGTCGACAAGATTTAGCCTGTGTGTGTGAGGTCATCACGGGACGTCACTGACTGCCGAGTAAACACAGGTGGAGTGACATCACACATGCTTAGACCTGTAGTAAGAGAAAGTACCATGCCCCATATGGGGAGTTCATTTGAAATGCTTACCCCCAGATGGGGGAATCCAAAAACTCGATCCGAGGAGATGGAGGAGAAATACTTGATCCAAGGAGATCATAAGAATTTCGAAACCCCATAGGGGGGAATTCAAAAAACTTGATCTGAGGAATTGGAGTCTTTGTATTATTGATATCGAGAAAAACTTGATCCAAGGAGATGGAGGAGAAATACGTGGGGTGGAAGTGGGAGTCCATTTTGAATGCTTACACCCATAGGGGGGAATCCAAAAAACTTGATCCGAGGAGATGGAGTCTTTGTATTATTGATATCGAGAAAAACTTGACCTGAGGAAATGGAGATCATAAAAAATTAAAAAAAAAAATTCGAAAAAAATTGGGATGGGGGTGAAAGTGGGAGGGGGAACCTCAAAAACTTGATCCGAGGAGATGGAGACAACAAGAAAATGAAATTCAAAGAAAATTCGAGAAAAATCGGGAAAAAATTCGGGGAGTGGGGGCGATCTGGACGACGCTGCAGAAGGTGCTGTGGGCGCGCGGGCACGGCAGGCGGGCGTGGGGGCGGCGGGTCGGTGCGAGGGCAGGGCGGGTGGGGGGCGTGGGTGGGGGGTTGAGGGTGTGGTGGGGGGTTGAGGGCGAGGTGGTCAAGGGTGAGGTGGTCGAGGGCGAGCTTGTCGAGGGTGAGGTCAAGGTGGTCGAGGGCGAGGTGGTCAAGGGTGAGGTGGTCGAGGGTGAGGTCAAGGTGGTCGAGGGTGAGGTGGTCGAGGGCGGGCGCGCGGGCGCGCGGAAGGAGTCCACTCAGGAAAGGGACCGCTCAGCTGCAGCCCTTTTCAGGAGGGATCGCTCAGCCGCAGCCCTTTTCAGGAGGGACCGCTCAGCCGCCTTCGGCACTACTTATATATATATATATATATATATATATATATATATATATATATATATATATATATATATATATATATATATATATATATATATATATATATATAGAGTTGCACATGTGTCTAATTTATCAACATGTCGGTTCTCTGAACCATTCATCTACTTTCATTGTTCCTTGATAATATGAGTAGTCACGAACGCCTTGGAATTTCTCTATTCTTTCACAGTGGTTGTTTTGCATATATATATATATATATATATATATATATATATATATATATATATATATATATATATATATATATATATATATATGTATATATATATATATATATATATATATATATATATATATATATATATATATATATATATATATATATATATACATATATATATATATATATATATATATATATATATATATATATATATATATATATATATATATATATATATATATATATATATATATATACATATATATATATGTATATATATATATATATATATATATATATATATATATATATATATATATATATATATATATATATATATATATATATATATGTACCGTATATGCCACCTTTATATCAGCAATGTATCTCTTAAATCTTCTGTGCCATATTATGTAATAAAATATTCCTATTGGTAAAAAAAAAATAGTTTAAAAGATGGGGTGGTAGGGGAAGTGGAATATTCAAATGGCTTCAGGAAGAAATCCAAATATTCTTCCTTGAAGCCTTTTTATCCACTTCTCCGAGGCTAAGGGTGCCACAATTTACACCAGAGGTGGACCCCATCATATATATATATATATATATATATATATATATATATATATATATATATATATATATATTTCTTTCAACACACCGGCTGTATCCCACCGAGGTGGGGTGGCCCAAAAGGAAAAACGAAAGTTTCTCCTTTTGCATTTAGTAATATATACAGGAGAAGAGGTTACTAGCCCCTTGCTCCCGGCATTTTAGTCGCCTCTTACAACACGCATGGCTTACGGAGGAAGAATTCTGTTCCACTTCCCCATGGAGATATATATATATATATATATATATATATATATATATATATATATATATATATATATATATATATATATATATATATATATATATGTACATATATATTATATTATATTATATATATTATATATTATATATATATATTATATATTATATATATATATTAGCATGGGACTATACCTGTGTGTCCACACTGGCTAGTAAGTAAGTAAGTAAGTAAATTTATTCAGGTATACACAAATACAGTTACATAGAATTATCATACATAGCAGCATTTGTGTGGAGAACCTAGGATAACCCAAAAAAGTCAGACAGAGTGACTTATTTCCATCACAGTGTGGGGCGACAGGGAGGAGCTGTGACCACAGGGACGAGTACAAGATCAGCAAGTACAGGGACATTAGCCAACAATATCAATTTGTCCCAGTGGGATCAGAGACCTTGGGATCATGGGGAAAAAATGCCACACATTTCCTTAAAGAATTGGGTTCCAGACTCATCGACACCACCAGATTTAGATTTTAGATTTTGCCACCGAAGTGGCTAGTTTATTGTGCACCCCATGTCCATCCTGTGGACGGTAGTGCGAGAGCATATGGATACACAAAAGGCCTAGGAACTAGGCCTCAAAGGGTTAACAGGAATACATATGGATTTATATCTACATATCTATAGTTCACTTATCTGTTACAAGCAAATTTAGGAAATTTGCTTAGTATATCTGGTATCTTTTTTTCATTAATAAGATATCTTGACATGTCACATAGGTTATTATACTGTCTGTCTCTGTATTCCTCAATAAGTGGACAATTAAGCACATAGTGTTCAAGAGAGTGACCATATGCCTGATCACATAATTTACATTTAGTTTGATCATCATCTGTGTGTCTCCCAAACTGCCAGAAGTACTTGTAACCAAGCCTAAGCCCGGCCACTACAACATCAGTCAGTCTGTTCACATTGCAAGTTGCTCCATAAACATACTTACCTACGTTCAAGTTATCATAGTGGGTTATAGATCTACTCAGGCTTCTAACTGCATTCCTATAACAATCATTTTCATTATTTACTTCTCTCCTAATATTATTCCTAATGCTAGACACAGTTATACCAAAGTTATATTCTACATTCTCCTTCTGGGTACTCTTCTTGGCTAACATATCAACTTTATCATGAAGGAGCAATCCAATGAGTGATGGGATCCATAGCAATTGTACATTAATTCCTTTGTCCCTAATTTTTGAGTATCTATACCTGGCTTCCCCAATGAGCATGTTGTTGGAGTCATTATATGAGTCAAGAGCCTTCAATGATGACATAGAATCAGTAATGATGATAGAGTCAAGCTCAGTGTCATAGGTTAGCTTTAGCGCCATTAGGATTGCAAACAATTCAGTTTGCAGTGTAGACGCCCAGTTGTTAATTCGTATGCCTAACTCAACAAATTTATTATCGTTCTTAACTAGGGAGGTGGCAACAAGAGCAGATGCAGCCCTGCCAGAAGACTCCTGTTTAGATCCATCAGTGTATATAACTTGTGATAATTTATTACTACCAGCTAGGTGAGAAATTTCTTCTTGAGCAGTTGCTCTAACAAGAGATTTAAGGAAGGGATTACTAGCAATGATCTTCTGGGGAGGGACTTGTAGGTATGTGATATTAAATGAACACATCTTCCATGGAGGGGTGAAATGCTCTTGTTTCCTACAGTGATACAGTTCATGTAGGTTATAAAACTTAATGCAATTGCACGTTTTCACAATCCATTTAGATCTGTGTGTATTTACCTCTAGACACTTGGTAAGATTCACTGTGACAGTGTCTGGTTCGTTTCTCAACATTCTAATACCGAGTACAGTGTTAATTTCAACAATCCTATCACTGATACTAGAAATACCAAGCTCCTTCCTCATGTTAAGAACTTTTGTAGATCTGGGACAGCCAAGAATAATCCTGAGAGCTTCATTTTGCATTAACTCCAAGGGTCGGAGAGAACTTTCTCTAGCTAATATCAACATGGGAGCAGCATAATCAATTAAGGACCTAACATAGGCTATGTACATCATTCTCACGATTCTCACATTAGCACCATAGTTGGGATTGTAGCCAGCAACAGCTTTGAGAGCATTTAGCCTAGCTTTGCATTTCTTGTTTAGTTGTGGTATAGTGGATTTGTTAAAGGGTACATCTACACCAAGATATCTGTAAGTTTTAACGTAGCTAATGATTTCACCCTGCAAATAGATGGGTGGGGGATGTCGTTTGCTTGTTAATATCTTTGTTTTAGTGGAAGATATTATGAGGCCTAGTCGATTACAAATTGCTTGAACTTCATTAAGAATGGTATTCATCTTCTTATGCCCTGTTGTATGGATCATGATATCATCAGCATAGCTTATAGCTATATGTTTAGGTGAGGCAGGTAGAGCATTTAGGAGAGCATTAATCAGAATATTAAATAGCATGGGACTAAGAACTCCTCCCTGCGGTGTACCTAAAGACATTTCTTTAGAATCACTTCTGAAGCCTTGGTAAAGGACAGAGGATACTCTATTTGACAGGTATCCTATTATCCAGCAGAGTAAGCTACCACCAATATTCATTTTGGCTAGTTCATGTAGTATAACGGTTCTGTTCGCAATATCAAATGCAGATTTTAGATCAAGAAAAGTGGTAAAACTAGTAGAGGTGTGTGCAGTGAGAAAGGTGGAAATACAGTTCTGCACACTTTTACCTTTCATGAACCCATAGAGGTAGGGGGAAAGTTGGTGCCTGATTCTGTAGTACAGTCTGTTAAGAATCATTCTTTCAGAAGTTTTACAAAGACAACTAGTTAAGGAGATCGGCCTAAATATATCAGGCTGTTGGGGCTTAGTGATAGGCACAATGAAACCATTGGCCCAGGAAGTAGGAAGAACGCCCTCAGTGTAACTGAGATTATACAGTGCCAACAAAGGGTTATCAGGCACGTGCCTTAGAGTTCTGAGAATATCATAGGTTATACCATCCTCTCCAGGAGCAGTTGATCGACCTTTGGTTAATGCATTATCTAATTCATACTCGTTAAAGAGGCAATCACTCTCATCAATATTTTGGCTCATAAAATTAATCAGTTTCAACATTTCTTCAGAAGTACTCTCTAAATTTTTTCTAATATGAGATGGAAGGTTTTCATGCCTGGATGTTTTGGACCAGTCATTTATGAGGTTATTTGCTTTTTCAAGAGGAAAGGGATGAGCAACATTGCCAGTCTTTTTCCTGGTTATTTTACTTATACCTTTCCAAGCCAGACTCAAAGGGGTGGACCTATTTAATCCACTAACAAACTGTTCCCATTCCTGTTGCCTAAGTTCTTCCTTTCTATTCCTTGCATTTGTTAGTGCAGCTTGGAACGTTCTGAGCAGGTCTGGGGTTCTACATTCACGGTATGCTTTACCAATCCTCCTAGCTGCATGTGTTAGATTGCGTAGCTGTGGATCATTATAGTATTTACATTGGTTTTTATTGTTATTTATAGAGGAGGGTCTTTGTTTCCTATTCCTGCCCACTTGATCTGTGAGAACACTCTCAATAGTGGTAATTAAATCATCATTAAATTTTGTGTGCCAATGGGCTCGTAATTCTTATAAAATTGATCCAAGTGGTTAATAAAGTTGTCTCTGTGTTCTGGTTTGAGAATAAGTTTCCTCCTTCTGTATTTAGCTCCTTGATTGCTGGAGATGTGATCAAGATTGACAGTTGTTAGTCTTGGGAAGTGATCAGATAGAAAATCATCAACTATGACATAGTCATGCATCGTATATGATGTATTAAATCCAAGACACAGATCTAGTATGCCACCATATATGTGAGTAGGCTCAATAGTGCCCACAATTCGAACATTATCATGCTCATTTAGCAATCTCACTAGTTTAGTTCCATTGGTATTTGTTATAGACCCACCAATATTCTTATGTCTAGCATTAAAATCTCCAAGAATGATGGTAGGTTCACTATTGATGCGATCTGGTAAAGCATCAGGTCGAAGCTGGTTCGCTGGGGCATAGAGATTAAAAATGTTTATGGAAAAATCGCCTGCATATACTTTGACACCATGATACTGCATGTTAACTCGACTCTGCAAGGAAAGGAGTGAATGTGGCAAGTTCTTTCTGACATACATCACACAACAGTTGGTTGACCTTAGGTTATAAGCTGCATATCCAGGCAAGTTTGGTGGAGGTGCTCCATCTTTCAATCTACATTCCTGCAAACAGATGACATCAATATTCTTGGTTGCACTAATATGATGTAAGTCAGGCAACCGCTTCCTGATGGAAGCAATGTTCCATGAAAAGATTTGTAATGTATCCATTGTAGTGAGTTATTACAATCTCTTGCTCATAAGATGGTAAAACTATTATGCTTTGACTACAGTGTATATTCTTTTGCTTTCCACTTTGAATTTTTATTCTCACAAAAAATATAAGATTTACTGTTATGCAGACTACTGCATTAGTGTAAAAAATGGTTTAAATATTATTGGTGCACTTGTGAAAGAATATTAGACTCACCAGTTGATGTGTATTGCACGCTTGGCACGATTTGTTTACATTTCTGCTACTTTGAGCTCAATTTCAAGGTACCTTTCATTGTAAAACCAGTCAAAATCATCTCAATTTCTGTAATATGTCTTCCATTCTATAAAATGAGACCAAGAAAACTAGAATACAACAATAAATACCATACGAAAATACACTGCAAAGTCGCTGTTTTGTTCCAAAAAAATGGTCAAAGTTTTTTTTTTCTCATTATGCACTGTGTGCTGCAGGATTTTTTTTAGACTGTGCACACTGACCACATAGACCCATTCTTTCATATGAAGGCCTACCAGCTTTCTCCCACTAGATTTGAGGGCGCTAGAATTTAGGCATACTAGTACGTCAAAAACCCTGGGTCGTAAGAATTTTTCGGCATCTTGACAGCCAGTTAAAAGGCAAGTTTTGAAGGCAAGAGTCATGGGCTTCTTTCTCACAAATTGTTGGTCACAGACCTGGCCGCGGGGGCGTTGACCCCCGGAACTCTCTCCAGGTAAACTCCAGGTAAATTGATCGGGGATTGCTGCACTTTTGACATCATCACCATGCTCAAGAGCATCATCCTGATTACATATATTTATTAAACTTGTCAGGATCTGTTCAAGATGCTCAATTTTTTTCTGGAAATTTGTTATAATATGAGGAAGGTCAGGCGAATCCAATGCCTCTCCGGAGGATGGCACTTCTGGGTTAGTGCTTTCTTTAACACCTATCACCTTAACAGGTACTATGGTTACATTAGTGTTCTCTGTTTCATCATTCATTGCAGGTAGGTCCTGTGCATCTGACTCATCT
Source organism: Cherax quadricarinatus (assembly GCF_038502225.1). Lineage (NCBI taxonomy): Eukaryota > Metazoa > Arthropoda > Malacostraca > Decapoda > Parastacidae > Cherax > Cherax quadricarinatus. The sequence continues at coordinate 34,712 of NW_027196946.1, read as the reverse complement.
CCAATTTCCAGGGGGGTTACCTGTGTGGTGTCCGTCTGACTGTTGTAGTTGTGTGTATTGGGAGAAATGACAAACTCATCCCCATATTCAGGTGTAGCCATAGGTATCTGTAGTGGCAGACCAGTAGTTCCATATGTGCTAGCAGGGATGGCTAACTCCTCCACAGCTGGTGTGTGTGATGGCATTCTGGTATCACCAGAATCCTTTGCAGTGAGGTGGGGTTCTTGCACACTTTGCAGATGTTCAGTCTCAGATCTGGCTGTGGTAGACTGGATGGCCTCATCCTCAGTTACCATTAAAGGACTGTTATCAGGTTTACATCGAAGGTTGTTTGGGTTCTGACTGCAGTCCTTGTGGGAAACTGTAACCCCAACTTCTTTACAGTTAATACACTTAAATTTTTGGCTGTCAGGGCCTACTGTGCATTCTCTAGTGGAATGTTTCCCAGCACACTTACCACACCAAGAATGTAGTATTCCACAGTCTACTGCAACATGGCCATAGTGCTGGCATTTGTAACACCTACGTTTAGGGGGTAGGTACACTTCGATGTTTAGGAAACGTAAACCATGCACCCAGATATTTCGGGGGAGGGGCACAGGACCCACCCAACTGGTAATAACTTGGGATTTTCCTTTAAGTCTTTTAGGCTTGATGATATGCTTACTGAGAGTCAGATGGGATGTGTCCATGTAGAGAGGGTATCCAAAGATTATGATACTGACCCATTTTTTAAAGTGGTGAGTGTCTGATGGAGGTCGGAGCAGCTTAATACCCCCATAAGGTGTACTAAGTAGATCATTGATCTGTTCTGCATTCTGTTCCACAAACACAAAGTTGTGTGTGTTTTTCCTAAATTGGATCCTTGAGTTAGGATGCTTGTTTACAGCTTTCATTAGCCATGCACACTTAGCAGGCAGCAGGGAGTTGTCAGGGAAGTTCAGCTTAACACATTCTTCCTTTGAAGAAAGACTTCTTGCAGCCTCTGTGCACCAAGGACGTTCAGTGTCACATTGTGTACGAGTCAAGTGAGTCTGACTACGTCGACGCTCTAGCCCTTTCTCACTTTTTCTCTTTTGTTTACTTTTAAAGGTCTGGAAGCTATCATCATTTCCATCACCTGCAGAAATAGGTTCCTCTATGACAGTTGCCATGTTTGCCAGTGATGATATCTGGTGTAAGACTCACAACACAAGAATTCCTCGCTTATCTTTCCCTTATAGCTTATGCAAGAGTAAATATTTACTATAAAGTCAGAAGTCTAAAATAGATCATAAGACACAAGTGTTCAAGTTCAATGAACACTTCCAATTATACTTAACCCAGATTACTACTACTTAATACGATACACACCTTACTAAAAATACATTCAGAGACTTCGTGTATGTGTGTTAGTAATATGGTACATATAATGATATAATGGATGGTACAGGCGAGGTCTTACACCTTATCACAAATTACAAAGATGAAAAGAGAGAAAGAGAGAGAGAGAGAGAGAGAGAGAGAGAGAGAGAGAGAGAGAGAGAGAGAGAGAGAGAGAGAGAGAGAGAGAGAGAGAGAGAGAGAGAGAGAGAGAGACAAAGTAGGTAATATTGAGCATAAAATTAGAATTCTGACATATACCACATTAAACAAGAGGTTCAAATTCAATGATAACTTCCACTTGAGTTAGTTCAGGCTACTGCCACCTAATGTACCTCACTGAAATAATAATATCGCAGACATCACAATGAATGCTGAAGACAACCTCTTACCCCAACCATAGATTGTGAACAGTATTACTAAAAAAAAAAAAAGGTAATGTTACAATGACAATGAGATAAATCACACTGGTCGACTTCCTTGGTCCATCCTGGGTAACTCACACGTTACTATGTTATACATGTATGCAAGCATAAGAGTGCAGCAGTAGATAGATGAACAAGTACCTAAACAATCTCACTTACACACGCGTTACTATGTATGACAAGTGTTACCAAGTGTATCACTTAGAATACACTTGTGTTGATGTAAATATAGGTGAGAGTGGTACACCGCTGGTCGTAATAAACACTCAACTTCTCAAAGTCACACACTAGGCCCAGTTTCTGGAGAGGTACCAGCGTTTTAGTTTAATATGTTTATTATGTGTCAGTGCGAGTCTGCAGTCATTAAATTGGTGTATCAGAAGTTAAACACTACAATCCAGTTGATCAAATAGTCTAAAACAATTTACACAATGTATAACTAGAAATATAATGATTGCAAATTGTTACTATTACAATTTTAACTAGGCGCTAAACCCACTAGATGAGATGGCAAGGAACATAGATGTTAACAGGCTGACTCTTGCTTAACACAGTTGAAAGGTAACCGAATTACTCAAGTAAGAAAGTATTCATGAAACTGAACATTATGCAGGAGTAAGCTTGTTCACAGTAAAAATACAAAGCATAAATTACACACTCACACCACAGATGAACACTGCAATTTGAAATATTACTGGGAATTTAGCAGTAAAGTTTCAGTCTGAACGAGAAAATGTATTAGAAAACACAACAATGACACTAGGACAAGCAAATTAATTATGTAACCGTATTTAATAGTTCAGTTACACTGAGCAGAGCATGTATTACACTGATTTATCAAATGTAAGGAGTCACTACACTGAAGTACACTCTGAGCCTTTTAAAGTCTTAATACAGGCTTACAAATGGCAATTAATTGTTGGGGAAAGCAGCACTTAACACTTCTAGCACACGTATGACAGATGAATGTTCACTGTGTACAAGCCAATCACCACAAGCTTACTATGTTTATAAGTGAACCTCTGGCATGTCCCACTTAAAATGTCAGTACTGCAATGCTCGTTAAATTGTTCTTAACTAAGCCACTACAGGAAACACTGGTATGCCAGCAGCACTGTAGAATGTATACATAGACATGCTGGGCCTTAGGACAGCTATAACTGCAGGCTGCCTTAGCTTGTTCTGGCTAGCTTTTAGTGCTGCTTTCAAGCTTGCTTGAATGTGCTTGCTAAGCCCATGTCAACCACCTGGATATTTGCTTGTAGCAGGCAGGTAGGCACATAGGAGACACATTTGTAAGATGAGTGGAGTGCGGCACAGAGGACTGACACGGGCACTCAAGTACTTATGTGGTCTGGCAAAAACCGCCTCTAGACCATAAGTAAATAGAGGCGAATGGCTGAGTTCCAAATCGAGGAAGGAGAAGGGACAAGGAAGGGATATTCACCTCGCTAGACACAAGCAATATGGGTGTAGTGGCCTGCAGGTCGCAGTGCAATTTTCAAGGTCATTCACTGGGCCCACAGTCGTCTCAAGAGTTACCAACCCTGTACTACTTGTTAATTACTCCAAACCCGCAGCACTTAACACATCTAGCACACGTGTCTTGGAATGACAGACAAATTTTCACTACATAAGAACTAGTTCTCACAACACCGAAGGTACGGCCGGAACACTGTAGAACGTTCACAAAGGCATTCTGGGATTCAGAACAGATGTAGCTGCAATGTAACTTGGCCTTCACTGGCTGGCTTGGAGCGCTGTTTGGCCTGGATCAGTTAAACTCGCCCTTATCCCATATGTAGATAATGGCGATGAGTTAAGGGATTCCGGTGAACAGAAAAGTCGAGGAAGGGACATTCACCTCACTAGACACACGCAGTATGGGTGTAAGTGGCATGTGGGTCTCATAGTGCCATTTTCAAGGTCACCCAGCAGGCCAGACATTCCTCACTCATTTTAAGCCTACGTAGGTACTGATGGTAGCACAATGTCCTAAGTCAGTGTAATCCACTCATGCAAATAGTTACAACAAATCTGCAGCACTTGTGGAACTCACATATTCGAGTACCAGTGGAGCAGCAAAATACACCTCTACACTGCACGTTGATAGAGGCGAATGGCTGAGTTTAAAGGCAGAGAGTTGGGGATACAGGAGAACAGCAGGGGTAACTTAGCACGCACATTCGCCTTTCTTCACATAGTCAATGTGGGCGAAAGTCTCAGGCAGGTGATGCAGTGCCTCGCTCAAGGTCACTGACTGAGGCAGACTTCTCAAGAGTTACCAAACACTGCAATACTCGTACAAATAGTTACTCCAAACTTGCAGAACTTCTAGCACACGTGTCTTGGAGTGAAAGACGAATTTTCAGTGTGTGGACACCTGGGTTACCAACTCACGTAGGACTGCACACTCGTCGTTATTCCTCAGGTTGGTAAAGCGATGAGTTGTGAGCATTTGAGAGGCACGAGTAGCAGTGGCCTAGCAAAATTCGCCTCTACACTGTATGTTGATAGAGGCGAAAGGCTGAGGTCAAATGAAAGGCAGAGGGGAAGCAGAGGCCTGTGAGGGCCTTTGCAAAAAGGAAAACTATTTCCAGTGTTTCACTAGGTATATCCCTCTACCCCATCATCGCAGGAATCACAGAGGTAGACCCAAGAAAAGTTCTACTGAAAACGAGAAAATTTGCGCACAGGTTAGCAAAAAAATCGAAGAAGGTAACACAGTGGGAGCAAACAGAATAATTACAAGTGATGACACTGTAGCCCCCAAAGATGAGACCACAACCCCAGCACTACAAGACAAGCATCCAACCAGGGACACCATAGCCATCAACAACCCTGAGGAAAACCCCATCGCTGAACAATTAATTTTGCCAGAATCAGAAGTCTATAAGGTGATTGTGTCATTTCCAGCAGGATCTGCAAGATGTTACACTGGAATTCGACCACAACACCTTATAGAGATGGTAAATCCAGTACTCGGTGCATCTGCATCAATTCTTCTCACCGAGTTAACAACCTTCGTCAACAACTGCCTGGCTGGACGAATCCCAGAAGAAATTAAACCTTTCTTTTTTGGAGCCTCACTATGTGCTTTGAAGAAGAAGGATGGTGAAATCAGACCCATTGCTGTTGGTAACACTCTTCACCATCTCATTGCCAAAGCAGCGGTAAGAAACATTCGCCTAGAAGCTGCCAGTTTACTCCAGCCACACCAACTGGGCTTTGGGGTCTCTCAAGGCAGTGAAGTCGCAGATCATGCAGCAAGGGCCTACATCAGAGACCTACCAGAAGACAAGGCCATTGTCAAACTTGATTTTAGAAATGCCTTTAATATGGTGAAGAGAGATGTTGTCTTGCCGGCCGTTCGGGATCGGTTCCCCAGCCTTTTTTTTTCCTTTATTTCAGCCGGCTACAGCAAACCCTCAATTCTTTTGTTTAGAGGACATGAAATTCTCTAATCAGAGGGTGTTCAGCAGGGTGACCCACTCGCTCCACTTCTCTTCTGCTTGGCAGTAAGAGAACTAACTTCCAGCCTATGCAGCGAGCTCAACATCTGGATGATGCCACTCTGGCAGGCACTGAAGAGTCCCTGTTAGAGGACCTACAACTGGTGAAAACACAGGGAGAAGACTTGGGACTCATCCTCAATCCCTCCAAGTGTGAAATCATCACAGAAAACCAGGAAATCAATGCCGTGCGAAGAATCCTCCCGGAAGCTTCTACTACCACTCCGTCCAACAGTACCCTCTTGGGAGCACCGCTGGGTCACCAGGCCATCCACACTGTCCTCAAGGAAAAATTGAATGATCTGATGAGAATGGAGGAGAGAATAAGCGATCTTGATGCCCATGATGGTCTGTATCTCCTCCCAAGGTGTCTTACTATGCCAAGACTCACTTCCTGAGGTGTGCACCCTCTTTTGACAACCCAACACTCGACGAATATGACGCACACCTGAGATCAACCTTTAAGAAGGCCCTGAACCTGTCACTAGAGGATCAGCAATGGGATCAGGCAACCCTCCCAGTGCGACTGGGGGGTATAGGTGCGCGCAAAGCAATGCATGTAGCTTTACCTGCTTTTCTGTTTTTGTGTTTGGCTTCCAGTGCACTAGTCAAGAAGATTGAGAGACGTGGTAGGAGCTCAAGGCCCCAGGTTTACTAAAGCAGCAATGCGGTAGGACACCCTTGCAGACTTCTCTAGTACACCAGCTCCTCCCAAAGAACACAAACAGTCCCACTGGGACAAACCGATCATGGAAAAAATCGCCAATACAATGCTCACCAATGCTTCAGGAAAGGACAAGGCTCATCTCCGGGTGTTGAAGGCACAACAGTCAGAAGATTTCCTTCTAGCTGTTCCCAATTCCTCCCTGGGAATTTGACTCGACCCAAAGGCCATTTGGATTGGTGTTGCTCTTCGCCTAGCCGCCCCCATCCTCACCGAACATAGGTGTATTTGCGGCAGGGCGACAGCTGATCAATTTGGACTTCATGGTCTCGTGTGTCACACAGCAGAAGGGAAGTATGCCAGACATGAGGAGGTCAATGACATCATAAAGAGAAGCCTCGCCAGAGAGCGTTGCCCAGCTCAACGGGAACCCCAAGTGCAGAGGTCTGATGGAAGTCAAAAGCGTCCTGGTGGAGCTACTATGCTACCCTGGAAGGATGGAAAACAGATTGCCTGGGACTACACCTGTGCCGTCACATTTGCAGACACCTACTTGCCATACTTCACAGCTGAAGGGTGTGGAGGTTACGCACACAGGATAACCCAGGGTAGTGAGAGTTACCCACCCAGGATAACCCAGGGTAGTGAGAGTTACCCACCCAGGATAACCCAGGTTAGTGAGAGTTACCCACCCAGGATAACCAGGGTAGTGAGAGTTACCCACCCAGGATAACCCAGGGTAGTGAGAGTTACCCACCCAGGATAACCCAGGGTAGTGAGAGTTACCCACCCAGGATAACCCAGGGTAGTGAGAGTTACCCACCCAGGATAACCCAGGGTAGTGAGAGTTACCCACCCAGGATAACCAAGGGTAGTGAGAGTTACCCACCCAGGATAACCCAGGGTAGTGAGAGTTACCCACCCAGGATAACCCAGGGTAGTGAGAGTTACCCACCCAGGATAACCAAGGGTAGTGAGAGTTACCCACCCAGGATAACCAAGGGTAGTGAGAGTTACCCACCCAGGATAACCAAGGGTAGTGAGAGTTACCCACCCAGGATAACCAAGGGTAGTGAGAGTTACCCACCCAGGATAACCAAGGGTAGTGAGAGTTACCCACCCAGGATAACCAAGGGTAGTGAGAGTTACCCACCCAGGATAACCAAGGGTAGTGAGAGTTACCCACCCAGGATAACCAAGGGTAGTGAGAGCCACCCACCCAGGATAACCAAGGGTAGTGAGAGCCACCCACCCAGGATAACCAAGGGTAGTGAGAGCCACCCACCCAGGATAACCAAGGGTAGTGAGAGCCACCCACCCAGGATAACCAAGGGTAGTGAGAGCCACCCACCCAGGATAACCAAGGGTAGTGAGAGCCACCCACCCAGGATAACCAAGGGTAGTGAGAGTTACCCACCCAGGATAACCAACGGTAGTGAGAGTTACCCACCCAGGATAACCCAGGGTAGTGAGAGTTACCCACCCAGGATAACCCAGGGTAGTGAGAGTTACCCACCCAGGATAACCAAGGGTAGTGAGAGTTACCCACCCAGGATAACCAAGGGTAGTGAGAGTTACCCACCCAGGATAACCAAGGGTAGTGAGAGTTACCCACCCAGGATAACCCAGGGTAGTGAGAGTTACCCACCCAGGATAACCAAGGGTAGTGAGAGTTACCCACCCAGGATAACCCAGGGTAGTGAGAGTTACCCACCCAGGATAACCCAGGGTAGTGAGAGTTACCCACCCAGGATAACCCAGGGTAGTGAGAGTTACCCACCCAGGATAACCCAGGGTAGTGAGAGTTACCCACCCAGGATAACCCAGGGTAGTGAGAGTTACCCACCCAGGATAACCCAGGGTAGTGAGAGTTACCCACCCAGGATAACCCAGGGTAGTGAGAGTTACCCACCCAGGATAACCCAGGGTAGAGAGAGTTACCCACCCAGGATAACCCAGGGTAGTGAGAGTTACCCACCCAGGATAACCCAGGGTAGTGAGAGTTACCCACCCAGGATAACCCAGGGTAGTGAGAGTTACCCACCCAGGATAACCCAGGGTAGTGAGAGTTACCCACCCAGGATAACCCAGGGTAGTGAGAGTTACCCACCCAGGATAACCCAGGGTAGTGAGAGTTACCCACCCAGGATAACCAAGGGTAGTGAGAGTTACCCACCCAGGATAACCCAGGGTAGTGAGAGTTACCCACCCAGGATAACCCAGGGTAGTGAGAGTTACCCACCCAGGATAACCCAGGGTAGTGAGAGTTACCCACCCAGGATAATCCAGGGTAGTGAGAGTTACCCACCCAGGATAACCCAGGGTAGTGAGAGTTACCCACCCAGGATAACCCAGGGTAGTGAGAGTTACCCACCCAGGATAACCCAGGGTAGTGAGAGTTACCCACCCAGGATAACCCAAGGTAGAGAGAGTTACCCACCCAGGATAACCCAGGGTAGTGAGAGTTACCCACCCAGGATAATGCAGGGTAGTGAGAACCACCCACCCAGGATAACCCAGGGTATTGAGAGCCACCCACCCAGGATAACCCAGGGTAGTGAGAGTTACCCACCCAGGGTATTGAGAGCCACCCACCCAGGATAACCAAGGGTAGTGAGAGTTACCCACCCAGGATAACCCAGGGTAGTGAGAGTTACCCACTTAGGATAACCCAGGGTAGTGAGAGTTACCCACCCAGGATAACCCAGGGTATTGAGAGCCACCCACCCAGGATAACCTAGGGTAGTGAGAGTTACCCACCCAGGATAACCCAGGGAATTGAGAGCCACCCACCCAGGATAATCCAGGGTAGTGAGAGTTATCCACCCAGGATAACCCAGGGTATTGAGAGCCACTCACTCAGGATAACCCAGGGTAATGAGAGTTACCCACCCAGGAAAACCCATGGTAGTGAGAGTTACCCACCCAGGATAACCCAGGGTAGGGAGAGTTACCCACTCAGGATAACCCAGGGTAGTGAGAATTACCCACCCAGGATAACCCAGAGTAGTGAGAGTTACCCACCCAGGATAACCCAGGGTAGTGAGAGTTACCCACCCAGGATAACCAAGGGTAGTGAGAGTTACCCACTCAGGATAACCCAGGGTAGTGAGAGTTACCCACCCAGGATAACCCAGGGTAGTGAGAGTTACCCACCCAGGATAACCCAGGGTAGTGAGAGTTACCCACCCAGGATAACCAAGGGTAGTGAGAGCCGCCTACCCAGGATAACCCAGGGTATTGAGAGCCACCCACCCAGGATAACCCAGGGTAGTGAGAGTTACCCACCCAGGATAACCCAGGGTAGTGAGAGTTACCCACCCAGGATAACCAAGGGTAGTGAGAGTTACCCACCCAGGATAACCCAGGGAAGTGAGAGTTACCCACCCAGGATAACCCAGGGTAGTGAGAGTTACCCACCCAGGATAACCCAGGGTAGTGAGAGTTACCCACCCAGGATAACCAAGGGTAGTGAGAGTTACCAACCCAGGATAACCAAGGGTAGCAAGAGTTACCCACCCAGGATAACCCAGGGTAGTGAGAGTTACCCACCCAGGATAACAAAGGGTAGTGAGAGTTACCCACCCAGGATAACCCAGGGTAGTGAGAGTTACCAACCCAGGATAACCAAGGGTACCGAGATTTACCCACCCAGGATAACCCAGGGTAGTGAGAGTTACCCACCCAGGATAACCAAGGGTAGCGAGAGTTACCCACCCAGGATAACCTAGGGTAGTGAGAGTTACCCACCCAGGATAACCCAGGGTAGTGAGAGTTACCCACCCAGGATATCCAAGGGTGGTGAGAGTTACCCACACAGCATAACCCAGGGTAGTGAGAGTTACCAACCCAGGATAACCAAGGGTACCGAGATTTACCCACCCAGGATAACCCAGGGTAGTGAGAGTTACCCACCCAGGATAACCAAGGGTAGCGAGAGTTACCCACCCAGGAAAACCTAGGGTAGTGAGAGTTACCCACCCAGGATAACCCAGTGTAGTGAGAGTTACCCACCCAGGATAACCCAGGGTAGTGAGAGTTACCCACCCAGGATAACCCAGGGTAGTGAGAGTTACCCTCCCAGGATAACCCAGGGTAGTGAGAGTTACCCACCCAGGATAACCCAGGGTAGTGAGAGTTACCCACCCAGGATAACCCAGGGTAGTGAGAGTTACCCACCCAGGATAACCCAGGGTAGTGAGAGTTACCCACCCAGGATAACCCAGGGTAGTGAGAGTTACCCACCCAGGATAACCCAGGGTAGTGAGAGTTACCCACCCAGGATAACCAAGGGAAGTGAGAGCCACCCACCCAGGATAACCAAGGGTAGTGAGAGCCACCCACCCAGGATAACCCAGCGTATTAGGAGCCACCCACCCAGGATAACCCAGGGTAGTGAGAGTTACCCACCCAGGATAACCCAGGGTAGTGAGAGTTACCCACCCAGGATAACCCAGGGTAGTGAGAGTTACCCACCCAGGATAACCCAGGGTAGTGAGAGTTACCCACCCAGGATAACCAAGGGTAGTGAGAGTTACCCACCCAGGATAACCCAGGGTAGTGAGAGTTACCCACCCAGGATAACCCAGGGTAGTGAGAGTTACCCACCCAGGATAACCCAGGGCAGTGAGAGTTACCCACACAAGATAACCCAGGGTAGTGAGAGTTACCCACCCAGGATAACAAAGGGTAGTGAGAGTTACCCACCCAGGATAACTCAGGGTAGTGAGAGTTACCCACCCAGGATAACCCAGGGTAGTGAGAGTTACCCACCCAGGATAACCCAGGGTAGTGAGAGTTACCCACCCAGGATAACCCAGGGTAGTGAGAGTTACCCACCCAGGATAACCCAGGGTATTGAGAGCCACCCACCCAGGATAACCCAGGGTAGTGAGAGTTACCCAACCAGGATAGCGCATGGTAGTGAGAGCCACCCACCCAGGATAATCCAGGGTATTGAGAGCCACCCACCCAGGACAACCCAGGGTAGTGAGAGTTACCCACCCAGGGTATTGAGAGCCACCCACCCAGGATAACCAAGAATAGTGAGAGTTACCCACCCAGGATAACGCAGGGTAGTGAGAGTTACCCACCTAGGATAACCAAGGGTAGTGAGAGTTACCCACCCAGGATAATGCAGGGTAGTGAGAGCCACCCACCCAGGATAACCCAGGATATTGATAGCCACCCACCCAGGATAACCCAGGGTAGTGAGAGTTACCCAACCCAGGGTAGTGAGAGTTACCCACCCAGGATAACCAAGGGTAGTGAGAGTTACCCACCCAGGATAACCCAGGGTAGTGAGAGTTACCCACCCAGGATAACCCAGGGTAGTGAGAGTTACCCACCCAGGATAACCCAGGGTAGTGAGAGTTACCCACCCAGGATAACCTAGGGTAGTGAGAGTTACCCACCCAGGATAACCCAGGGTAGTGAGAGTTACCCACCCAGGATAACCCAGGGTAGTGAGAGTTACCCACCCAGGATAACCCAGGGTAGTGAGAGTTACCCACCCAGGATAACCCAGGGTAGTGAGAGTTACCCACCCAGGATAACCCAGGGTAGTGAGAGTTACCCACCCAGGATAACCCAGGGTAGTGAGAGTTACCCACCCAGGATAACCCAGGGTAGTGAGAGTTACCCACCCAGGATAACCCAGAGTAGTGAGAGTTACCCACCCAGGATAACCCAGGGTAGTGAGAGTTACCCACCCAGGATAACCAAGGGTAGTGAGAGTTACCCACCCAGGATAACCCAGGGTAGTGAGAGTTACCCACCCAGGATAACCCAGGGTAGTGAGAGTTACCCACCCAGGATAACCCAGGGTAGTGAGAGTTACCCACCCAGGATAACCAAGGGTAGTGAGAGTTACCCACCCAGGATAACCCAGGGTAGTGAGAGTTACCCACCCAGGATAACCCAGGGTAGTGAGAGTTACCCACCCAGGGTATTGAGAGCCACCCACCCAGGATAACCAAGGGTAGTGAGAGTTACCCACCCAGGATAACCCAGGGAAGTGAGAGTTACCCACCTAGAATAACCCAGGGTAGTGAGAGTTACCCACCCAGGATAACCCAGGGTATTGAGAGCCACCCACCCTGGATAACCCAGGGTAGTGAGAGCCACTCACCCAGGATAACCCAGGGTATTGAGAGCCACCCACCCAGGATAACCCAGGATAGTGAGAGTTATCCACCCAGGATAACTCAGGGTATTGAGAGCCACTCACCCAGGATAACCCAGGGTAATGAGAGTTACCCACCCAGGTAACCCATGGTAGTGAGAGTTACCCACCCAGGATAACCCAGGGTAGTGAGAGTTACCCACTCAGGATAATCCAGGGTAGTGAGATTTACCCACCCAGGATAACCCAGAGTAGTGAGAGTTACCCACCCAGGATAATCCAGGGTAGTGAGAGTTACCCAACCAGGATAACCCAGGGTAGTGAGAGTTACTCACCCAGGATAACCCAGGGTAGTGAGAGTTACCCACTCAGGATAACCCAGAGTAGTGTGAGTTACCCACCCAGGATAACCCAGGGTAGTGAGAGTTACCCACCCAGGATAACCCAGGGAAGTGAGAGTTACCCACTCAGGATAACCCAGGGTAGTGAGAGTTACCCACCCAGGATAACCAAGGGTAGTGAGAGTTACCCGCCCAGGATAACCCAGGGTAGTGAGAGTTACCCACCCAGGATAACCCAGGGTAGTGAGAGTTACCCACCCAGGATAACTCAGGGTAGTGAGAGTTACCAACCCAGGATAACCCAGGGTAGTGAGAGTTACCCACCCAGGATAACACTGGGTAGTGAGTGTTACCAACCCAGGATAACCCAGGGTAGTGAGTGTTACCCTCCCAGGATAACCCAGGGTAGTGAGAGTTATCCTCCAAGGATAACCCAGGGTAGTGAGTGTTATCCTCCCAGGATAACCCAGGGTAGTGAAAGTTACCCACCCAGGATAACCCAGGGTAGTGAAAGTTACCCTCCCAGGATAACCCAGGGTAGTGAGAGTTACCCACCCAGCATAACCCAGGGTAGTGAGAGTTACCAACCCAGAATAACCCAGGGTAGTGAGAGTTAACAACCCAGGATAACCCAGGGTAGTGAGAGTTACCCTCCCAGGATAACCCAGGGTAGTGAGAGTTACTCTCCCAGGATAAGCCAGGGTAGTGAGTGTTACCCTCCCAGGATAACCCAGGGTAGTGAAAGTTACCCACCTGGGATAACCCAGGGTAGTGAGAGTTTCCCACCCAGGATAACCCAGGGTAGTGAGAGTTACCCACCCAGCATAACCCAGGGTAGTGAGAGTTACCAACCCAGAATAACCCAGGGTAGTGAGAGTTAACAACCCAGGATAACCCAGGGTAGTGAGAGTTACCCTCCCAGGATAACCCAGGGTAGTGAGAGTTACTCTCCCAGGATAACCCAGGGTAGTGAGAGTTACCAACCCAGGATAACCCAGGGTAGTGAGAGTTACCAACCCAGGATAACCCTGGTTAGTGAGAGTTACCCTCCCAGGATAACCCAGGGTAGTGAGAGTTTCCAACCCAGGATAACCCAGGGTAGTGAGAGTTTCCAACCCAGGATAACCCAGGGTAGTGAGAGTTTCCAACCCAGGATAACCCAGGGTAGTGAGAGTTTCCAACCCAGGATAACCCAGGGTAGTGAGAGTTTCCAACCCAGGATATGCTTGGTGAGATAACCTACTTAAAACATGTAAATATGAGGTATATAGTGTAATGTAGGAACGTACCAGCACCGTACGTAGCAGCACCATACGTACCAGCACCGTAAGTACCAGCACCGTAAGTACCAGCACCGTAAGTACCAGCACCGTACGACCAGCACCGCACGACCAGCACCGTAAGTACCAGCACCGTAAGTACCAGCACCGTAAGTACCAGCACCGTACGACCAGCACCGTACGACCAGCACCGTACGTACCAGCACCGTACGACCAGCACCGTACGACCAGCACCGTAAGTACCAGCACCGTACGTACCAGCACCGTACGTACCAGCACCGTACGACCAGCACCGTACGTACCAGCACCGTACGACCAGCACCGTACGTACCAGCACCGTACGTACCAGCACCGTACGACCAGCACCGTACGTACCAGCACCGTACGACCAGCACCGTAAGTACCAGCACCTCTCTCACAATACTACAGTGTGTGTGTTGCCTAAGTGTTGCATACCATCCTAGTGGCAACACAACTTGTTGATTCAATATCTGAACTATTGAAAAATAAACTGTAACATTATTAGTAAAAAAATGTACCCAGGCAGTGTAGTGCCTCACCCAGTGTAGTGACACAGTGTAGTGCCTCACCCAGTGTAGTGACACAGTGTAGTGCCTCATCCAGTGTAGTGACACAGTGTAGTGCCTCACCCAGTGTAGTGACACAGTGTGGTGCCTCATCCAGTGTAGTGACACAGTGTAGTGCCTCATCCAGTGTAGTGACACAGTGTAGTGCCTCATCCAGTGTAGTGACACAGTGTAGTGCCTCACCCAGTGTAGTGACACAGTGTAGTGCCTCATCCAGTGTAGTGACACAGTGTAGTGCCTCATCCAGTGTAGTGACACAGTGTAGTGCCTCATCCAGTGTAGTGACACAGTGTAGTGCCTCATCCAGTGTAGTGACACAGTGTAGTGCCTCATCCAGTGTAGTGACACAGTGTAGTGCCTCACCCAGTGTAGTGACACAGTGTAGTGCCTCATCCAGTGCAGTGACACAGTGTAGTGCCTCATCCAGTGTAGTGACACAGTGTAGTGCCTCATCCAGTGTAGTGACACAGTGTAGTGCCTCATCCAGTGTAGTGACACAGTGTAGTGCCTCATCCAGTGTAGTGACACAGTGTAGTGCCTCATCCAGTGTAGTGACACAGCGTAGTGCCTCATCCAGTGTAGTGACACAGTGTAGTGCCTCACCCAGTGTAGTGACACAGTGTAGTGCCTCATCCAGTGTAGTGACACAGTGTAGTGCCTCATCCAGTGTAGTGACACAGTGTAGTGCCTCACCCAGTGTAGTGACACAGTGTGGTGCAACACCCAGTGTAGTGACACAGTGTGGTACAACACCCAGTGTAGTGACACAGTGTAGTGCCTCATCCAGTGTAGTGACACAGTGTAGTGCCTCACCCAGTGTAGTGACACAGTGTGGTGCAACACCCAGTGTAGTGACACAGTGTAGTGCCTCACCCAGTGTAGTGACACAGTGTGGTGCAACACCCAGTGTAGTGACACAGTGTAGTGCCTCACCCAGTGTAGTGACACAGTGTGGTACAACACCCAGTGTAGTGACACAGTGTAGTGCCTCACCCAGTGTAGTGACACAGTGTGGTGCAACACCCAGTGTAGTGACACAGTGTAGTGCCACACCCAGTGTAGTGACACAGTGTGGTGCAACACCCAGTGTAGTGACACAGTGTAGTGCCTCACCCAGTGTAGTGACACAGTGTGGTGCAACACCCAGTGTAGTGACAGTGTAGTGCCTCACCCAGTGTAGTGACACAGAGTAGTGCCTCACCCAGTGTAGTGACACAGTGTGCTGCCTCACCCAGTGTAGTGACACAGTGTAGTGCCTCACCCAGTGTAGTGACACAGTGTAGTGTCTCACCCAGTGTATTGCCTCACCCAGTGTAGTGACACAGTGTAGTGCCTCACCCAGTGTAGTGACGCAGTGTAGTGCCTCACCCAGTTTAGTGACACAGTGTGGTGCCTCACCCAGTGTAGTGACACAGTGTGGTGCAACACCCAGTGTAGTGACACAGTGTGGTGCAACACCCAGTGTAGTGACACAGTGTAGTGCCTCACCCAGTGTAGTGACACAGTGTGGTGCAACACCCAGTGTAGTGACACAGTGTAGTGCCTCGCCCAGTGTAGTGACAAAGTGTGGTGCAACACCCAGTGTAGTGACACAGTGTAGTGCCTCACCCAGTGTAGTGACACAGTGTAGTGCCTCGCCCAGTGTAGTGACACAGTGTAGTGCCTTACCCAGTGCAGTGACACAGTGTGGTGCAACACCCAGTGTAGTGACAAAGTGTAGTGCCTCACCCAGTGTAGTGACACAGTGTAGTGCCTCACCCAGTGTAGTGACACAGTGTGGTGCAACACCCAGTGTAGTGACACAGTTTAGTGCCTCCCCCACTGTAGTGACACAGTGTAGTGCCTCGCCCAATGTAGTGACACAGTGTAGTGCCTTACCCAGTGCAGTGACACAGTGTGGTGCAACACCCAGTGTAGTGACAAAGTGTAGTGCCTCACCCAGTGTAGTGACACAGTGTAGTGCCTCACCCAGTGTAGTGACACAGTGTAGTGCCTTACCCAGTGCAGTGACACAGTGTGGTGCAACACCCAGTGTAGTGACAAAGTGTGGTGCCTCACCCAGTGTAGTGACACAGTGTAGTGCCTCACCCAGTGTAGTGACACAGTGTGGTGCAACAACCAGTGTAGTGACACAGTTTAGTGCCTCCCCCACTGTAGTGACACAGTGTAGTGCCTCGCCCAATGTAGTGACACAGTGTAGTGCCTTACCCAGTGCAGTGACACAGTGTGGTGCAACACCCAGTGTAGTGACAAAGTGTAGTGCCTCACCCAGTGTAGTGACACAGTGTAGTGCCTCACCCAGTGTAGTGACACAGTGTAGTGCCTCACCCAGTGTAGTGACACAGTGTAGTGCCTCACCCAGTGTAGTGACACAGTGTAGTGCCTCACCCAGTGTAGTGACACAGTGTAGTGCCTCACCCAGTGTAGTGACACAGTGTAATGCCTCACACAGTGTAGTGACACAGTGTAGTGCCTCACCCAATGTAGTGACACAGTGTAGGGCCTCACCCAGTGTAGTGACACAGTGTAGTGCCTCACCCAGTGTAGTGACACAGTGTAGTGCCTCACCCAGTGTAGTGACACAGTGTAGTGCCTCATCCAGTGTAGTGACACAGTGTAGTGCCTCACCCAGTGTAGTGACACAGTGTGGTGCAACACCCAGTGTAGTGACACAGTGTGGTGCAACACCCAGTGTAGTGACACAGTGTTGTGCCTCACCCAGTGTAGTGACACAATGTGGTGCAACACCCAGTGTAGTGACACAGTGTAGTGCCTCACCCAGTGTAGTGACACAGTGTGGTGCAACACCCAGTGTAGTGACACAGTGTAGTGCCTCGCCCAGTGTAGTGACACAGTGTAGTGCCTCACCCAGTGTAGTGACACAATGTGGTGCAACACCCAGTGTAGTGACACAGTGTAGTGCCTCACCCAGTGTAGTGACACAATGTGGTGCAACACCCAGTGTAGTGACACAGTGTAGTGCCTCACCCAGTATAGTGACACAGTGTGGTGCAACACCCAGTGTAGTGACACAGTGTGGTACAACACCCAGTGTAGTGACACAGTGTTGTGCCTCACCCAGTGTAGTGACACAGTGTAGTGCCTCACCCAGTGTAGTGACACAGTGTGGTGCAACACCCAGTGTAGTGACACAGTGTAGTGCCTCACCCAGTGCAGTGACACAGTGTAGTGCCTCACCCAGTGTAGTGACACAGTGTGGTGCAACACCCAGTGTAGTGACACAGTGTGGCGCCTCACCCAGTGTAGTGACACAGTGTGGTGCTACACCCAGTGTAGTGACACAGTGTGGTGCAACACCCAGTGTAGTGACACAGTGTGATGCAACACCCAGTGTAGTGACACAGTGTGTTGCCACATCCAGTGTAGTGACACAGTGTAGTGCCTCACCCAGTGTAGTGACACAGTGTAGTGCCTCACCCAGTGTAGTGACACAGTGTAGTGCCTCACCCAGTGTAGTGACACAGTGTAGTGCCTCAACCAGTGTAGTGACGCAGTGTAGTGCCTCACCCAGTGTAGTGACACTGTGTAGTGCCTCACCCAGTGTAGTGACACAGTGTAGTGCCTCACCCAGTGTAGTGACCCAGTGTAGTGCCTCACCCAGTGTAGTGACCCAGTGTAGTGCCTCACCCAGTGTAGTGACACAGTGTAGTGCCTCACCCAGTGTAGTGACACATTGTAGTGCCTCACCCAGTGTAGTGACACAGTGTAGTGCCTCACCCAGTGTAGTGACACAGTGTAGTGCCTCACCCAGTGTAGTGACCCAGTGTAGTGCCTCACCCAGTGTAGTGACACAGTGTAGTGCCTCACCCAGTGTAGTGACGCAGTGTAGTGCCTCACCCAGTGTAGTGACACAGTGTAGTGCCTCACCCAGTGTAGTGACACAGTGTGGTGCTACACCCAGTGTAATGACACAGTGTAGTTCCTCACCCAGTGTAGTGACACAGTGTGGTGCAACACCCAGTGTAGTGAAACAGTGTGGTGCAACACCCATTGTAGTGACACAGTGTGGTGCCACATCAAGTGTAGTGACACAGTGTAGTGCCTCACCCAGTGTAGTGACACAGTGTAGTGCCTTACCCAGTGTAGTGACACAGTGTAGTGCCTCACCCAGTGTAGTGACACAGTGTAGTGCCTCACCCAGTGTAGTGCACAGTGTGGTGCAACACCCAGTGTAGTGACACAGTGTAGTGACACAGTGTAGTGCCTCACCCAGTGTAGTGACACAGTGTAGTGCCTCACCCAGTGTAGTGACACAGTGTAGTACCTCACCCAGTGTAGTGACACAGTGTGGTGCCTAACCCAGTGTAGTGACACAGTGTAGTGCCTCACACAGTGTAGTGACACAGTGTGGTTCTACACCCAGTGTAGTGACACAGTGTAGTGCCTCACACAGTGTAGTGACACAGTGTGGTTCTATACCCAGTGTAGTGACACAGTGTAGTACCTCACCCAGTGTAGTGACACAGTGTGGTGCTGCAACCAGTGTAATGACACAGTGTAGTGCCTCACACAGTGTAGTGACACAGTGTGGTTCTACACCCAGTGTAGTGACACAGTGTAGTGCCTCACACAGTGTAGTGACACAGTGTGGTTCTACACCCAGTGTAGTGACACAGTGTAGTGCCTCACCCAGTGTAGTGACACAGTGTGGTGCTACACCCAGTGTAGTGACACAGTGTGGTGCTTCACCCAGTGTAGTGACACAGTGTGGTGCCACATCCAGTGTAGTGACACAGTGTGGTGCCACATTCAGTGTAGTGACACAGTGTGGTGCTACACCCAGTGTAGTGACACAGTGTGGCGCCACACCCAGTGTAGTGACACAGTGTGGTGCTACACCCAGTGTAGTGACCTAGTGTGGTGCCACATCCAGTGTAGTGACACAGTGTGGTGCCACATCCAGTGTAGTGACACAGTGTAGTGTCTCACCCAATGTAGTGACACAGTGTGGCGCCACACTCAGTGTAGTGACACAGTGTAGTGTCTCACCTGGTGTAGTGACACAGTGAGGTGGCACACCCAGTGTAGTGACACAGTGTGGTGCCACATCCAGTGTACAGTGACACAGTATAGTGTCTCACCCAGTGTAGTGACACAGTGTGGTGCCACATCCAGTGTACAGTGACACAGTATAGTGTCTCACCCAGTGTAGTGATGCAGTGTGGTGCCCCACCAAGTGTACAGTGACACATTGTGGTGCCTCACCCAATGTACATTGACACAGTGTAGTGCCTCACACAGTGTACAGTGATACAGTGTAATGCCTCACGCAGTGTACAGTGACACAGTGTGGTGTCTCACACATTGTACAGTGACACAGTGTGGTGTCTCACACAGTGTACAGTGACACAGTGTAGTGCCTCACACAGCGTACAGTGACAGTGTCGTGCCTCACACAGTGTACAGCGACACAGTGTAGTGCCTCACACAGTGTACAGTGACACAGTGTAGTGCCACACACAGTGTACAGTGACACAGTGTAGTGCCTCACACAGTGTACAGTGACACAGTGTAGTGCCATACACAGTGTACAGTGACACAGTGTAGTGCCTCACACAGTGTACAGTGACACAGTGTAGTGCCACACACAGTGTACAGTGACACAGTGTAGTGCCTCACACAGTGTACAGTGACACAGTGTAGTGCCTCACACAGTGTACAGTGACACAGTGTAGTGCCACACACAGTGTACAGTGGCACAGTGTGGTGCCTCACACAGTGTACAGTGTCACAGTGTAGTGCCTCACACAGTGTACAGTGACACAGTGTAGTGCCTCACACAGTGTACAGTGACACAGTGTAGTGCCACACACAGTATACAGTGACACAGTGTAGTGCCTCACACAGTGTACAGTGACACAGTGTAGTGCCTCACACAGTGTACAGTGTCACAGTGTATTGCCTCACACAGTGTACAGTGTCACAGTGTAGTGTCTCACACAGTGTACAGTGTCACAGTGTAGTGCCTCACATAGTGTAGTGCCTCACACAGTGTACAGTGTCACAGTGTAGTGCCTCACACAGTGTACAGTGACGCAGTGTAGTGCCTCACACAGTGTACAGTGTCACAGTGTAGTGTCTCACACAGTGTACAGTGTCACAGTGTAGTGTCTCACACAGTGTACAGTGTCACAGTGTGGTGCCTCACACAGTGTACAGTGACGCAGTGTAGTGCCTCACACAGAGTACAGTGTCACAGTGTAGTGTCTCACACAGTGTACAGTGTCACAGTGTGGTGCCTCACACAGTGTACAGTGTCACAGTGTAGTGTCTCACACAGTGTACAGTGACACAGTGTAGTGCCTCACCCAGTGTACAGTGTCACAGTGTAGTGTCTCACACAGTGTACAGTGACACAGTGTGGTGCCTCACACAGTGTACAGTGACACAGTGTAGTGTCTCACACAGTGTACAGTGACACAGTGTAGTGCCTCACACAGTGTACAGTGACACAGTGTAGTGCCTCACACAGTGTACAGTGTCACAGTGTAGTGTCTCACACAGTGTACAGTGACACAGTGTGGTGCCTCACACAGTGTACAGTGACACAGTGTGGTGCCTCACACAGTGTACAGTGACACAGTGTAGTGCCTCACACAGTGTACAGTGACACAGTGTAGTGCCTCACACAGTGTACAGTGACACAGTGTAGTGCCTCACACAGTGTACAGTGTCACAGTGTAGTGGCTCACACAGTGTACAGTGTCACAGTGTAGTGCCTCACACAGTGTACAGTGACACAGTGTAGTGCCTCACACAGTGTACAGTGACACAGTGTAGTGCTTCACACAGTGTACAGTGTCACAGTGTAGTGCCTCACACAGTGTACAGTGTCACAGTGTAGTGCCTCACACAGTGTACAGTGTCACAGTGTAGTGCCTCACACAGTGTACAGTGACACAGTGTAGTGCCTCACACAGTGTACAGTGACACAGTGTAGTGCCTCACACAGTGTACAGTGACACAGTGTAGTGCCTCACACAGTGTACAGTGTCACAGTGTAGTGCCTCACACAGTGTACAGTGACACAGTGTAGTGCCTCACACAGTGTACAGTGACACAGTGTAGTGCCTCACACAGTGTACAGTGACACAGTGTAGTGCCTCACACAGTGTACAGTGTCACAGTGTAGTGGCTCACACAGTGTACAGTGTCACAGTGTAGTGCCTCACACAGTGTACAGTGACACAGTGTAGTGCCTCACACAGTGTACAGTGACACAGTGTAGTGCTTCACACAGTGTACAGTGTCACAGTGTAGTGCCTCACACAGTGTACAGTGTCACAGTGTAGTGCCTCACACAGTGTACAGTGTCACAGTGTAGTGCCTCACACAGTGTACAGTGTCACAGTGTAGTGCCTCACACAGTGTACAGTGACACAGTACAGTGTCACAGTACAGTGTCACAGTACAGTGTCACAGTACAGTGTCACAGTACAGTGTCACAGTACAGTGTCACAGTACAGTGTCACAGTACAGTGTCACAGTACAGTGTCACAGTACTGGTATACTCAACAAGGTAATATTACTCAACTTTAAGCACAATTATTGACAATATTATCAGTCGTCAGTCCAGGAAAAAACTGTACTGGTGTAACGTGAGTTATTTACTTACGAGTTTCTACCTTCATAACTTACAAGTCTCTACCTTCATAACTTACAAGTTTCTACCTTCATAACTTACAAGTTTCTACCTTCATAACTTACAAGTCTCAACCTTCATAACTTACAAGTCTCTACCTTCATAACTTACAAGTCTCTACCTTCATAACTTACAAGTCTCTACCTTCATAACTTACAAGTCTCTACCTTCTTAACTTACAAGTCTCTACCTTCATAACTTACAAGTTTCTACCTTCATAACTTACAAGTTTCTACCTTCATAACTTACAAGTCTCTACCTTCATAACTTACAAGTCTCTACCTTCATAACTTACAAGTCTCTACCTTCATAACTTACAAGTCTCTACCTTCATAACTTACAAGTCTCTACCTTCTTAACTTACAAGTCTCTACCTTCATAACTTACAAGTTTCTATTTTCATAACTTACAAGTTTCTATTTTCATAACTTACAAGTCTCTACCTTCATAACTTACAAGTCTCTACCTTCATAACTTACAAGTCTCTACCTTCATAACTTACAAGTCTCTACCTTCATAACTTACAAGTCTCTACCTTCATAACTTACAAGTCTCTACCTTCATAACTTACAAGTCTCTACCTTCTTAACTTACAAGTCTCTACCTTCATAACTTACAAGTTTCTATTTTCATAACTTACAAGTTTCTATTTTCATAACTTACAAGTCTCTACCTTCATAACTTACAAGTTTCTATTTTCATAACTTACAAGTCTCTACCTTCATAACTTACAAGTCTCTACCTTCATAACTTACAAGTTTCTATTTTCATAACTTACAAGTCTCTACCTTCTTAACTTACAAGTCTCTACCTTCTTAACTTACAAGTCTCTACCTTCATAACTTACAAGTTTCTATTTTCATAACTTACAAGTTTCTATTTTCATAACTTACAAGTTTCTACCTTCATAACTTACAAGTTTCTACCTTCATAACTTACAAGTTTCTACCTTCTTAACTTACAAGTCTCTACCTTCATAACTTACAAGTTTCTATTTTCATAACTTACAAGTCTCTACCTTCATAACTTACAAGTTTCTATTTTCATAACTTACAAGTCTCTACCTTCTTAACTTACAAGTCTCTACCTTCTTAACTTACAAGTCTCTACCTACATAACTTACAAGTTTCTATTTTCATAACTTACAAGTTTCTATTTTCATAACTTACAAGTTTCTACCTTCATAACTTACAAGTTTCTACCTTCTTAACTTACAAGTCTCTACCTTCATAACTTACAAGTTTCTATTTTCATAACTTACAAGTCTCTACCTTCATAACTTACAAGTTTCTACCTTCATAACTTACAAGTTTCTACCTTCATAACTTACAAGTCTCTACCTTCATAACTTACAAGTTTCTACCTTCATAACTTACAAGTTTCTACCTTCATAACTTACAAGTTTCTATTTTCATAACTTACAAGTTTCTATTTTCATAACTTACAAGTCTCTACCTTCATAACTTACAAGTCTCTACCTTCATAACTTACAAGTTTCTATTTTCATAACTTACAAGTCTCTACCTTCTTAACTTACAAGTTTCTATTTTCATAACTTACAAGTCTCTACCTTCATAACTTACAAGTCTCTACCTTCATAAGAACATAAGAACATAAGAATGTAGGAACACTGCAGAAGGCCTACTGGCCCATACGAGGCAGGTCCTTATCAAAACGACATCTACGTAAAGCTACTCAATAAATAACTCCCGTACCCCTTGACACCAATCAAACCCAGCCCCTCCCACTCATATATTTGTCCAGTCTCTTCTTAAAGCTACCCAAGGTCGTAGCCTCTATCACCCCACTGGGAAGACTGTTCCACGCATCTACAACTCTGTTAGAAAACTAGTACTTACCTATGTCCTTTCTAAATCTAAATTTATCCAACTTAAATCCATTATTCCTGGTTCTTACCTGGTTCGACTCCCTCAGTACTTTATTAATGTCTCCCTTGTTTATGCCCGTAATCCACTTATACACTTCAATGATATCTCCCCTCATTCTACGCCTCTCCAGAGAGTGGAGATTTAAGGCTTTAAGTCTATCTTCATACGGGAGGTTCCTTACACAGTAAATCATTTTAGTCATTCTTCTCTGTATGTTCTCTAATGAGTCTATGTCCATCCTGTAGTAAGGGGACCAAAACTGAGCAGCATAATCTAAATGAGGCCTCACTAGTGATGTATATAGCTGTAAAATAACTTTTGGACTTCTGTTACTTATACTTCTTGAGATAAATCCAAGTAATCTGTTGGCCTTGTTGCGCACACTAAGGCAATGCTGTCTTGGCTTTAGATTTCTGCTTACCATGACTCCCAAGTCTTTTTCACATTCTGTATGATCAAGCTCTACTTCACCTAGATTATAGCTTCGAGGGTTATTTTCATTACCAAGGGCAAGTACCTTACACTTATCCACATTAAACTTCATCTGCCATTTTTCAGACCAAGACATTAATTTGTTCAAATCGTCCTGGAGTTCATTGATATCCTCCTCAGAGTGAATTATACGGCCTATCTTTGTATCATCAGCAAACTTACTCATGTCACTAGTAATCCCTTCATCAAGGTCATTAATGTAAATTATGAACAAGAGAGGGCCTAAAACTGATCCTTGTGGAGCGCCACTAGTGACTAATCCCCATTCAGATTTCACTCCATTAATGGTAACTCTCTGCTTTCTATTGGTAAGCCATGCCTCAATCCATGCTAGAACTTTACCTCGTATACCATGAGCTGCCACTTTTCTCAAGAGTCTCTTGTGAGGTACTCTGTCGAAAGCTTTACTAAAATCCAAATAAAATTCATAACTTACAAGTTTCTACCTTCATAACTTACAAGTTTCTACCTTCATAACTTACAAGTTTCTACCTTCATAACTTACAAGTTTCTACCTTCATAACTTACAAGTGTCTACCTTCATAACTTACAAGTTTCTACCTTCATAACTTACAAGTTTCTACCTTCATAACTTACAAGTTTCTACCTTCATAACTTACAAGTGTCTACCTTCATAACTTACAAGTTTCTACCTTCATAACTTACAAGTCTCTACCTTCATAACTTACAAGTTTCTACCTTCATAACTTACAAGTGTCTACCTTCATAACTTACAAGTTTCTACCTTCATAACTTACAAGTCTCTACCTTCATAACTTACAAGTCTCTACCTTCATAACTTACAAGTCTCTACCTTCATAACTTACAAGTTTCTACCTTCATAACTTACAAGTTTCTACCTTCATAACTTACAAGTCTCTACCTTCATAACTTACAAGTCTCTACCTTCATAACTTACAAGTCTCTACCTTCATAACTTACAAGTCTCTACCTTCATAACTTACAAGTTTCTATTTTCATAACTTACAAGTCTCTACCTTCTTAACTTACAAGTCTCTACCTTCATAACTTACAAGTCTCTACCTTCTTAACTTACAAGACTCTACCTTCATAACTTACAAGTCTCTACCTTCATAACTTACAAGTCTCTACCTTCATAACTTACAAGTCTCTACCTTCATAACTTACAAGTTTCTACCTTCATAACTTACAAGTTTCTACCTTCATAACTTACAAGTTTCTATTTTCATAACTTACAAGTCTCTACCTTCTTAACTTACAAGTTTCTACCTTCATAACTTACAAGTCTCTACCTTCATAACTTACAAGTTTCTATTTTCATAACTTACAAGTCTCTACCTTCTTAACTTACAAGTCTCTACCTTCATAACTTACAAGTCTCTACCTTCTTAACTTACAAGACTCTACCTTCATAACTTACAAGTCTCTACCTTCATAACTTACAAGTCTCTACCTTCATAACTTACAAGTCTCTACCTTCATAACTTACAAGTTTCTACCTTCATAACTTACAAGTTTCTACCTTCATAACTTACAAGTTTCTATTTTCATAACTTACAAGTCTCTACCTTCTTAACTTACAAGTTTCTACCTTCATAACTTACAAGTTTCTACCTTCATAACTTACAAGTTTCTATTTTCATAACTTACAAGTCTCTACCTTCTTAACTTACAAGTTTCTACCTTCATAACTTACAAGTTTCTACCTTCATAACTTACAAGTTTCTATTTTCATAACTTACAAGTCTCTACCTTCATAACTTACAAGTTTCTACCTTCTTAACTTACAAGTTTCTACCTTCATAACTTACAAGTGTCTATTTTCATAACTTACAAGTCTCTACCTTCATAACTTACAAGTCTCTACCTTCATAACTTACAAGTTTCTATTTTCATAACTTACAAGTCTCTACCTTCATAACTTACAAGTTTCTACCTTCTTAACTTACAAGTTTCTACCTTCATAACTTACAAGTGTCTATTTTCATAACTTACAAGTCTCTACCTTCATAACTTACATAAAGTTTTCCATCAAGAGTTATTAAATAATATGGGAAACTAACATTAAATGAACAATAATGTTCGGCCGCAGGTTTGTATACGTCTTTGTACAGTAATATTTTCCACTTCAAACACACTCGACTATTTTATAAGTGTTTGGCATTAAAAATTTCCTTAACACTGACCGTTTTCTATACAATACAGAGGTATATCTTAAGTATATATAGACGCTTATCCCAATTAACATCCAAGTGTTGCATATGTTTCTAATTTATCAACTTGTCGGTTCTCTGAACCATTCATCTACTTTCCGGTGTGACACAGCAACATCTTGGGATCTTAATACAGGGAATTCTTCACTTGCTTAACCCTTGGGCACGACCTACTTCCACACTGTACTACGGTTATTCTTCATGGTAAGATAAGATTTCGTTCGGATTTTTAACCCCGGAGGGTTAGCCACCCAGGATAACCCAAGAAAGTCAGTGCGTCAGCGAGGACTGTCTAACTTATTTCCATTGGGGTCCTTAATCTTGTCCCCCAGGATGCGACCCACACCAGTCGACTAACACCCAGGTACCTATTTGCTGCTAGATGAACAGGACAACAGGTGTAAGGAAACGTGTCGAAATGTTTCCACTCGCCGGGAATCGAACCCGGGCCCTCCGTGTGTGAAGCGGGAGCTTTAGCCACCAGGCCACCGGGCCACTCTGCCTTGACAAAAAAAACTGAAAGATAAACTGCAAATCAGCCAGAACAAAATGTTAACATTCATCCTGAACCTGAGTCCAAGAGAATATGTAGGCCTGGGTCCAAAACAACATGTAGGCCTGGGTCCAAGACAACATGTAGGCCTGGGTCCAAGACAACATGTAGGCCTGGGTCCAAGACAACATGTAGGCCTGGGTCCAAGACAACATGTAGGCCTGGGTCCAAAACAACATGTAGGCCTGGGTCCAAGACAACATGTAGGCCTGGGTCCAAGAGAACATGTAGGACTGGGACCAAGGCAACATGTAGGCCTGGGTTCAAGAGAACATGTAGGTCTGGGTCCAAGAGAACATGTAGGCCTGGGTCCAAGACAACATGTAATTCAGGGTCCAAGAGAACATGTAGGCCTGGGTCCAAGAGAACATGTAGGCCTGGGTCCAAGAGAACATGTAGGCCAGGATTAATTACAACAACCGGATATGCTGAATGTTGAAGAGAGAGTAAAACAACTGAAGTTAAATCATGTTTATAAAATTGCTCTCAAACAATGTCCAAAATATCTTGCTGCCAATTTTGTCAAGGCTGAGAACCACAGCAATCATAGTACTAGGGGGAGACAACAATCATAGTGCTAGTAGGAGGGAACAATCATAGCACTAGGGGGAGACAACAATCATAGTGCTAGTAGGAGGGAACAATCATAGCACTAGGGGGAGACAACAATCATAGTGCTAGTAGGAGGGAACAATCATAGCACTAGGGGGAGACAACAATCATAGTGCTAGTAGGAGGGAACAATCATAGTACTAGGGGGAGACAACAATCATAGTGCTAGTAGGAGGGAACAATCATAACACTAGGGGGAGACAACAATCATAGTGCTAGTAGGAGGGAACAATCATAGCACTAGGGGGAGACAACAATCATAGTACCAGGGAAAGACAGCAATCATAGTACTAGTAGGAGGGAACAATCATAGTACTAGGGGGAGACAACAATCATAGTACTAGTAGGAGGGAACAATCATAGTACTAGGGGGAGACAACAATCATGGTACTAGGGAGAGACAACAATCATAGTACTAGTAGGAGGGAACAATCATAGTACTAGGGGGAGACAACAATCATGGCACTAGGGGGAGACAACAATCATAGTACTAGTAGGAGGGAACAATCATAGCACTAGGGGGAGACAACAATCATAGTACCAGGGGGAGACAACAATCATAGTACTAGGGGGAGACAACAATCATAGTACTAGGGGGAGACAACAATCATGGTACTAGGGGGAGACAACAATCATAGTACTAGTAGGAGGGAACAATCATAGTACTAGGGGGAGAAAACAATCATAGTACTAGGGGGAGACAACAATCATGGTACTAGGTTGAGACAACAATCATAGTACTAGTAGGAGGGAACAATCATAGTACTAATGGGAGACACCAATCATGGTACTAGGGGGAGACAACAATCATAGTACTAGTAGGAGGGAACAATCATAGTACTAGGGGGAGACAACAATCATAGTACTAGGGGGAGACAACAATCATGGTACTAGGGGGAGACAACAATCATGGTACTAGGGGGAGACAACAATCATGGTACTAGGGGGAGACAACAATCATGGTACTAGGGGGAGACAACAATCATGGTACTAGGGGGAGACAACAATCATGGTACTAGGGGGAGACAACAATCATGGTACTAGGGGGAGACAACAATCATGGTACTAGGGGGAGACAACAATCATGGTACTAGGGGGAGACAACAATCATAGTACTAGGGGGAGACAACAATCATGGTACTAGGGGGAGACAACAATCATGGTACTAGGGGGAGACAACAATCATGGTACTAGGGGGAGACAACAATCATAGTACTAGGGGGAGACAACAATCATAGTACTAGGGGGAGACAACAATCATGGTACTAGGGGGAGACAACAATCATGGTACTAGGGGGAGACAACAATCGTAGTACTAGGGGGAGACAACAATCATGGTACTAGGGGGAGACAACAATCATGGTACTAGGGGGAGACAACAATCATGGTACTAGGGGGAGACAACAATCGTAGTACTAGGGGGAGACAACAATCATGGTGCTAGGGGGAGACAACAATCATGGTACTAGGGGGAGACAACAATCGTAGTACTAGAGGGAGACAACAATCATAGTACTAGTGTCGTGGGGGTTCGTAAGGAGATATGATGGTTGAAGGTAAACACACTTGTTGGATGGTAACGATATGTATTGTCAGACTGTGGTAAGGAAGGGGGGGCCCAGCCTGCCGTGTTACTGCCTGCTTGTATGTCTGAGCGTGGAGTGAGAGCGAGGCAGCGCATCTCACTCACTCATGCTGTATCCCGTGACGTCATACAGTCACTCGGCCTAATAGGGATCTTCTATATAAACACATGGATTGTACTATGATACTCAGTTAATCTATGCAACACATGTAAGGGGATCAGCAGTTATGCTGACAGCTCGGTCATATTACGTTTGCCGTCTCGACATACACTACTATACTATAGGCTGAACAGGCACGTGGTTCTGGGCTGATTCTATACAATAACAAAGACATAAATGACTTAGAACTAATGGATGGTATCATAATGGATGTTAACATCATGAGTTCTAATGTAATGGGTGTTAACATAATCACTTTTAATGTAATGAGTTTCATTATAATGCATTACAACTTATAAGAACAAATCATTGTACAATATGGATGGAACTGATCGATCGATCTGTATTCATGCACTCTACGGATTCTGAGGAAGAATAAATATATATTTACAAAGTGCAAGTAATTAACGGCAAAATCTGGTGCACTCAGATCATTATTGCTAAATTCTCAGAACTCGGAGGGAACGTGAGCACAAAAATTTCTTACAAACTGATCAGCTAATAACAAAACACACAGTTGATAATTTCATTCATCTCAGACATCTAATTATACAGGTTGTTTACATTTAAACCCAATTCTGCGAGGGTAAGGTTAACGTATGCAGAATGGTTATCATCATTGGGTGAATCGAACTCTTCTCCAATAGCTAACACATGCCTTGACTGAGGACGATCTGAACGAGTATCTACAAAAGATACAGCTACATTCACTAGTGACTGTGGAATTACTAACTATTCTGCTAGGAGTACTCAACTCGACTATTCGATACAGTAATTCTTGGCTCATTAGAAAGTAACTAATGGGTGCTGGTGGCTTCACAGTCAGAATGAGATCTTCCTGGAGCAGGAATCGAATCACACCAAAACACAAGGGATCGGTTCTTTCTTACTGGAGGAATGAACAAACTCGGTGGAGTGGATGACTCTCCCCGGTTGAAAAAAATAAAGCTATAACACGCAATATGAGCAAGGGGGAACGAATCTACACTCTCTCACTGCAAGCACAGGGGAAAATAAATGGACACAGTCAACAATTCTGATATTCAATCTGAGTTGCACACAGTGACACAAGGTATCAACTATAAAGAAACTACACTTACAAACGTTTAACATGTGAAAGTTACTCGAGAAATAACTTCTTACATTGCACGAATTACTGTCGACGAGGATGGGATCACCATCTGGAGCACAAGGGGCAACAACAACACTCAAGTGAGTACACTAGCCACAGAAACGTCTTTCTGCAACAGCTTTTGGCATTAGCAAGAGATGGCATAACTCGTTGCAAGTAAAGTTCTTCTCAAAGCGTCCCCTGGGAAGGAACGAGTACTTGAACAAGTCGCCATCGCAGGGATAGTAGTCTCAGCACCCAGGGTTGTCTGAGGTTCCTCTGAAACCCAAGGTAACTGTAAACTATCCTGCGTGCACAATATTGTGGCTGGAGTCCAGACAGGAGTGAAAGTATTACTAGTGCCTGATCGTTCGGGTATGTTAATAAGTATTGAACGAATCTATAGGACTTAATCTGAACTTCACATTTTGCAGCACTTTAACAAATCTCAGATACAAGCTGTGAGAACAAACACATTGATCAAGGACTAGGTATTGTCTTTGTCAGTAAGGGAATACTGATACTGTGGACTGATTCATATTGACTTTGACTGGCATGATACACTAAGTGAACATTCAAAAGTGACTGGGACATCTTCTCAGGGAACTTACTCAAGGGCATAAAGGCAAAGAAAAATAGAGAGAATGACACAATAAGCTTAAACGGGAAGAAATTACTTATTTAAAAAAAATAAGTCACACTGTAAGCAAAGAAACTCACACTCAGAGAAGAAAATACTCAACTGAACAAACAACACTTTGAAAATCAAGAGAAATTGTACTTTACTCAATTCTAATTTGCTCAACTTTACTTTAAAATGAGTTAATGGCACAGTGAGTTGTCTTTACTCTCAATGCAATAGGGAAATTCAACAATAAAATGATGAATCAATCAAAAAATGTTAAAATGGACTCAATAAAGCTTGTGCAAAATTAAAACAAACTGGGAAAACAATTCACTAAAAAGAAAATAAAATGGCACACAAAGAATAAAATATTATGCACAGAAAAGAGCATATGAAACTGCACTGAAATAAACTGTAGCAATACTGCAAATAACAATTACTAATCAAAAGTACTGCACAACACTACATAAAATTTCTGCAAGAAAATTTTTAATGGCAACACAATGTTTGCACAAGAATTATTGCAAAGTGAGTCAATGTGCAATGATAAAAAAAATTACACACACAAGAAAATACAGTTTACAAGAAAAAAAAATATATCATCAAGGAAAGAACTGAGTGAACACTTTAACTCTTAATTGCAGCTTAAGCAACACTTACTGAACAAACAAAGAATGAATTACTCTAAAAGAAGAACTTAAAAATTGCACTAAGAGTGAATTTGTTCAATGAAACATGAAAATAATATGTGCAAAAACACAGAACAAAAGGTTTGAACACTTACAGTGATGCAGAACACAACACATCAATATAAACACAATACTAGAATTTTCTTGCAATGAAACTTGAGGTGTGAAAAATTTGGAAAATAATTGTCTTGCACAAAATAATGGCACTATTGTCTGTGGAGATAAGACAAATTAGACACTGGTTAAATGAAAAGAATTAACACAAGAATGTTCAACACACAGAGAAAAATAAAATGGCAAAAATACACAAATGGTGTGAGAAAAATATAACAGACAACACTGAGTTGTGATGCAGAATACAAGGTAATAAATTGCTGAATTACTTCACTGCAATACTGTGAACACAAGGTAATTGTGAAGTATAACACAAATTCTATACTGCTTATATATGTTGCACACAACAAGGAAAAACACTAAGGTACTTCAAGTATAAAAAAAAAGAAGCACAACACAACAGACATGAAATTTGCACGAAAATTAACACCGAATTAATAAGAGAAAAAAATATTGCAAACAGGATATAATAAACACTGAGTCTAATCAAGAGTTACTGAATGTCACTAAGAAATCACTGGGAACACAAAAAGAAATGTCTCAACACTCGCAAATGTCTCTATGAAAAAAAATATTATCACTATAGTGACGTGATGAATGAGGATGGTGGTAGTGAAGGGTAGAGGAGACTGGTTGCTGACTGCATTCGCTGCTACTCCACACGTGATCGAGGAATTTGTGCTTAGATCGACGATGGACCCACACAGGAGGCATTTAACGATGGCACTACTGACGAAAAACACACTCTGGCTCTTGACTCCCTATGTGGTCCTTAAAATATGGTGCTAGAATCCGTAATAAGGGTACAAACAGTGGTAGTGAGTGAGTGAGGCAGCGCGGTGAGACACTGTTTGGTGGCTGGGCCTATGGGATGAACGGCGTAGGCCTCACTGGTGACACCCTCACTAGGCGCGAAAATATTCTAAGCCAGGCTGGCTTAAAACAAACCCATGAAATACCACAACACCACAGGGATGATAAAGCACACAGAATGGCTAGAACTTGAAGCACAAAGTGATGAAGACTGTACCCACGTGGCTTGCTTGAGTACTGGGTTAAGACACCTGGGTTATATGCTGGCTGGCTTTGCTTAACCCTTCACACAGAATGGCTTGATAACTTCTAACGATGAGCACAGCAGGGGTGGAAAGCTGGCTTGGCAGGCAAGGCTGGATGGTGTAGGGCTAGGCTGGACTGGACTTGGTCTGACTCCCCCACCACAGACTGTCGTGCTGGTTTGGCTTACTTTGCAAACTCGAGTCAACCCCTCAGGAGTGATGCAAATAAGCAGATAAACACTAATACAAGGAGACTGACCAGTGAATAATGTAGAGGCTGGTAGATGCTTGGTCGGGTAGCTGGCTGGCTAGGTCGGCCTACTGACCACACGAGATGTCCATCCTCGGCTGAGAGAATCTCTGTGCATCGGCGTAATTATCAATTTTATGCCCACACCACTGGCACCAATTTGTCATGGGGGTTCGTAAGGAGATATGATGGTTGAAGGTAAACACACTTGTTGGATGGTAACGATATGTATTGTCAGACTGTGGTAAGGAAGGGGGGCCCAGCCTGCCGTGTTACTGCCTGCCTGTATGTCTGAGCGTGGAGTGAGAGCGAGGCAGCGCATCTCACTCACTCATGCTGTATCCCGTGATGTCATACAGTCACTCGGCCAAATAGGGATCTTCTATATAAACACATGGATGGTACTATGATACTCAGCTAATCTATGTAACACATGTAAGGGGATCAGCAACTATGCTGACACTAGTAGGAGGGAACAATCATTGTACTAGGGGGAGACAACAATCGTAGTACTAGGGGGAGAGAGCAATCATAGTACTAGGGGGAGACAACAATCATAGTACTAGGGGGAGAGAGCAATCATAGTACTAGGGGGAGAGAACAATCGTAGTACTAGGGGGAGACAACAATCATAGTACTAGGGGGAGACAACAATCATAGTACTAGGGGGAGAGAGCAATCATAGTACTAGGGGGAGAGAACAATCGTAGTACTAGGGGGAGACAACAATCATAGTACTAGGGGGAGACGACAATCATATCACTTAGGGGAGAGAGCAATCATGGTACTAGGGGGAGAGAGCAATCATAGTACTAGGGGGAGAGAACAATACCTTACCACCCTTTATATACAAAAAAATGTCACAAGTGCTATCACCAATCATTGCAACACTCTTTAACAAATCCATTGAATCCTCCACCTTCCCTACAGTACTCAAAATAGCAAGGGTCACCCCGATCCACAAAGGAGGAGACCAAACAGAGTTGAATAACTATAGGCCAATATCCAACTTACACCCTCTCTCAAAAATCTTCGAAAAATTAATTCATAAACGAATCTACTCCTACCTTATCTCCCAAAACATACTCAACCCCTGCCAATTTGGATTCAGGCCTAATAAAAATACTAATGATGCTATTGTACACATGCTAGAACATATATACACTGCAATAGAGAAAAAAGAAGTCCCACTGGGGATCTTCATTGACTTACGTAAAGCTTTTGATACAGTTGACCATGACTTGCTCCACGTAAAATTGTCACACTATGGTATAAGAGGGCACTCCCTCAACTACCTCAAGTCATACCTCAGCAACAGAAGTCAATATGTGTACGCAAATGGGGCAAACTCTTCTTCACAACCAATTACAGTTGGTGTCCCACAGGGAAGTGTCCTTGGCCCTCTTCTCTTTCTCCTATAC
>NW_027196945.1:0-73257 GCF_038502225.1 Cherax quadricarinatus | reverse complement strand
ACAAGAAACTAAGACAACCACCAACAACAAACACCCATGTTCACTTACCTCAAAAACCACTATTATCACAGAAAACACTCATTTTTTTATAAACATTCACACAAAAAAATCATATTTGCCAATATTTAAGCGCATTCACCTCACTACCACCAACACACGATGTCACACCCACAGGACCGGCAAGGTCACCTCCAGTGACGTCACACTCCCATCTGTGTTTACTTGGTGGTCAGTGACATCACACCCAACCCACCTTGTTTCAACCTGTTGTACCCACAATATCTAAGAACACTATAACCAAGACGATTACCAGATTCTATGACCCCACCACTAAGATCACAGAAAACACTCATTTTTATAAACATTAACACAAAAATCACGATCACCAATTCCATATCATGTTTACCATCATCCATCAACACTCATCACCAAGATCACCAAAAATCTAAGATCACGCACCTCAAAATTACTATGATAACAGAAAACACTCATTTTTTAAACATTCACACAAAAATAAGACATACACAAAAATACCATGTCACTTCCACAAACATCTATAATATAACATGAGCACTATAACATATCACCATCACCAAAAAAAATAATACACAGACACCCACAACTTACACATTTCAATCACAAATTTAAGACCTGAGACTTACACACCAACTAAAACCACGACGTGTTTACCATAAATCTAAGACATGATCACAAAATAAGCCATGACACAAATACTATACCATGTCAACCAACTAATACACAAGAAATTTTACACATGAGACATATCCAAAATCTAAGACATACCCAAAAATCTTATATATATATATATATATATATATATATATATATATATATATATATATATATATATATATATATATATATATATATATATATATATGTATGTATATATATATATATATATATATATATATATATATATATATATATATATATATATATATATATATATATATATATATATATATATATATATATATATATATATATATATATATATATATATATGCACAAAATAAGAAATAAGTATAAAAATACCATGTCAATATCACCTCCAACTAAGACATACACACCAAATCTAAGATATTCACCTCCAACTAAGACACACACATCATAACTAAGACATACACCGAAACCTATACTTGACATAATGACAAATAAAAGACATAGGACATAAGCACAAAAAAAAATACCATGACATGATCACAACAAATTTATGACATGAGACATTACCAGAACTAAGTCACACACCTCCAACTAATACACAATCACTTTACTAAGTTCATGTTAACTATTCATCATATCATACAAAAACAGACATGCACTTATGACATATGAATCCATAATTTTTACATCATATTTTTTTCCAAATTACAATACTATCCCTTGATCACAAAAAAAATTGACTTACAAAGACTTAAAACCATATGAAATCATATACATAAGTCATATGAAGACAAAATTTGCATAAATTGCATGAGCATTCCACCAAGTCCACTAAATTATGCACATCTACACCATAACAACCAATTATCTATAACACTACACAATCATGATGAACAGTAAATCTGTTCATGAACACTTACATCATACATAAACTAAAAATATTAATACAACTTACCCACCAAAGTTAAGTTATAATCATCAAAACAAAACTGATTTACACATTTTCTCAAACTAAATATTCATATCACATTTTTCATTTCTCATCTATGTTACATATCACATTTCTCATCCACATTATCCCTAAAACATCCTTCCTTATTCATCCATGTATCACCTAGACATATTTTATCCCCAACGACTCATCACGACGCAGGAGACAGAGTGTAGTAGGTGGTGTTGGAGTGGTGATGGTTACTCAGTGTCCTACGTCGTGATGGGTCGTTGGGGATAAAATGTCTCTAGGTGATATGTGGATGAATAAGGAAGGATGTTTTAGGGATGATGTGGATGAGAAATGTAATATGTAACATAGATGAGAAATGAAAAATGTGGTATGAATATTTAGTTTGAGAAAATGTGTAAATCAGTTTTCTGTTTTGATGATTATAACTCAACTTTGGTGGGTAAGTTGTATTAATATTTTTAGTTTATGTATGATTTAAGTGTTCATGAACAGATTTACTGTTCATGAACACTTGTGTGTGTGAGGTCACCACGTGATGTCACTGATCACTGAGTAAACACAGGTGAGGTGACGTTATGCATGCGAGGAAGTTACTTGTTTAGACCTGCATAGACCCAAAAATTTGATCCAAGGAAGTGGAGGGGAAATCTTTGTATTATTGATATCGAGAAAAAGTTGATTCAAGGAGATGGAATTTTTTTTTTTTTGGGGGGGGGGAGGTGGAGAGGGCGTTCTTGATCTGAGGAGTTGGAGCAGTGAAATTGGGAATGAGAGGGTGATGGTGGTGATCTTGATCCGAGGAAGTGGATCAGGGATTTTGGGATGGGGATGCAAGTGGGAGGTGTGGGTGAGAGAGGTGTTGTTCCGAGGAGTTAGAGAATACAAGAAAATGGATTTTTTTTTTTTTGGGGTGGGGGAGATTGAGAGGGAGGTCTTGATCTAAGGAGGTAGAGCAGGAATATTTGGACATAGAGGGTAGAAGTGGATGGTGAGAGGTGTGGGGGAGGGTGTTGATCCGAGGAGATGGAGAGCACAATAAAATGAAATTCAAGAAAAATTCGAAAAAATCGGAAAAAATCGGGGAGCGGGGTCGATCCGGCGGACGCTGCAGAAGGCGCTGCAGGGGCACCATGGGCACTGGGGCATGGGGGAATGGGGGTAGGGGAGCGGGGGGGAGCGGGCTTGGGTGAGGTGGTCGAGGGTGAGGTCAGAGTCATTAGCACAAAGGTGTGAAATTTCACACCTATGTTGGGGTGAAGGAGAGAACGGAGTAGGAAACCTAAAGTAACACCTAGGTGTTACTTCCGAGCCATACAGCCGCCTTCCCTACTATATATATACATATATATATATATATATATATATATATATATATATATATATATATATATATATATATATATATATATATATATATATATATATATATATTATATATATATATATATATATATATATATATATATATATATATATATATATATATATATATATATATATATATATATATATATATATATATATATATATATATATATATATATATATATATATATATATAGGTTACAACCGTTACAACGGACGGTTACAAAGCATGGCTTGCTTCTGCAGTGTTTTAAAAATTGAGGTTGGAGAGTTGAAGGAGGAGGTCTTGCTTCTCCAGGAGGAGATTAGGAGGCTGAAGGTCCACCTCAATGGGTCTGGGAGAGAGTGTGAGGTGGCTGGAGTTGTGGGGAATGAGGCTTCTAGCAGTGAGGTGCAGTCTGTCTCTCGCTGTGAGGAGGCTGTAGTTGGGGAGGTAGCAACGGCTACCAGCAGTGAGGTGCAGCCCAGCACCTGCTACAAGTGGCGAGTGGTTCACAGTAATGGGAGGCGCATCAGAGTAAGGAAAGTTAAGAGTGAAGATCTGAAGGTAGGAAATCGCTTCTCTGTTCTTCAGGATGAATGTACTTCAGTGGCCAGTGAAGGTAAGGGTACTACTGCCCCTGCTAATGGAGGTAAGCACATTCTTGTGGTTGGTGACTCTCAGGTAAGATATATTGACCGTGCTTTTTGTAATAGGAATAAGAAGATGAGAGATAGAGTGTGCTTCCCTGGAGCTGGTGTTGGGGACATTGTCAACAGGCTGGATAATATCATGTCAGGTAATGGGAACAAGCCCATTAACTGTCTCAGTGCTGGTGGAAATGATATTGGGAAGGGTAGGAGAGAAGAGCTGCTAGATAAGTACAGGTCAGCTATAGATTTCATTAAGTCTAAGGGAGGGATCCCAATCATATGTAGCATCTTGCCTAGAAGGGGAGTAGGAAATGAATGGTTGTCTAGGGTAATTGGTGTAAATTGCTGGCTAGACAGATACTGCAAGGAACTTGCAATCCCATTCATTGACAACTGGAACAACTTTTGTGGCAAACATGATATGTATGCAAGGGATGGGGTACATCTCTCGGGGGCAGGGGTGGTAGCACTTGCAGACTCGATTGAGAAGGCCATTGGTGAAATGCCTATGATTTTAAACTGATGGAAGATAGAGGTATGGGTGTGTGTGGGAAACAAGCAGGTTGCAACACTAGGGTTGGAAACAGTAAATGTATAAAAGGCATTCAGCATGAAGTTATAAATAAAGACAATAGATCAGGTCAGCAAACAAAGGGGGACAGCAGAGGGCAGCAAGGGACTAGCTCCCTTAAGGTTTACTATACTAATAGCAGGAGTGTAAGAAATAAGATAGATGAGCTAAGATTAATTGCAAGTGCAGGAAACATAGATATTATTGCTATAACAGAGACCTGGCTCAATCTGAAAGATAGAGAGATGCCCTCTGAATGTCACACACAAGGCTATAAATTATTCCACACTGACAGGGTCAACAGGAAAGGTGGTGGAGTAGCGATGTATGTCAGAGACAATTTAAATTGTTGTGTTAGACAAGATATTAAATTAGAAGCGTCAGCCACTGAATCTGTTTGGTTACAGCTTCTCGAGGGCCGAGAAAAACTAATTTTGGGTGTGATTTACAGGGCCCCAAATCTTGATAGGGAGTGCAGTAAACTTCTATGGGACGAAATTCGTAAGGCATCTACATACGAAAATGTTGTGCTAATGGGAGATTTCAACTATAGACAGATTGACTGGAGCAATTTGACAGGAAATTTAGAGTCAGGTGACTTTCTTGATACGATCCAGGATTGTTTTTTAAAACAGTTTGTGACAGAGCCAACTAGGGCAAATAACCTCCTTGACTTGGTTCTTGCCAGTAGGGAAACACTAATTAATAATCTTGAGGTTAATGATGAGCTTGGGGAAAGTGATCACAAATCACTCAGTTTTAATATATCATGGAATTCCCCTAATAATGGCAATCAAGTCTCTGTCCCTGACTTTCGCTTGGCTGATTTCATAGGACTGAAAAATTACTTAGGTGGGCTGAACTGGAATGACCTGACTAAGGGTCAGGTAGGTGGTGATGGTTGCCGATATGATGCTTTCCAGGGCATAGTTCTAGCCGCTCAGTCAAATTATGTTCCAAATAGGGAAATCAGATCAAACAAAAATGATCCTAAATGGATGAACAATAGATTAAAATATCTGATTGGTCAAAAGAGAGGCATATATAGGCAAATCAAAGGAGGAGAGGGGCAATTAAGAAATCGATATATTCAGTTAAAGAGAGAAATAAAAAAGGGAATTAGAAAAGCAAAAAGAGATTATGAGGTTAAAGTTGCAAGAGAATCGAAGACTAACCCAAAAGGATTCTTTCAGGTATACAGAAGTAAGATCAGGGACAAGATAGGCCCACTCAAAAGTTCCTCGCGTCAGCTCACTGACAGTGATAAGGAAATGTGTAGAATTTTTAACACATACTTCCTCTCAGTTTTTACACAGGAGGATACCAGCGATATTCCAGTAATGATAAATTATGTAGAACAGGACGATAATAAACTGTGCACGATTAGGGTCACAAGTGACATGGTCCTTAGGCAAATTGATAAATTAAAACCTAACAAATCCCCAGGCCCTGATGAACTGTATGCAAGGGTTCTAAAGGAATGTAAAGAGGAGCTTAGCATACCTTTGGCTAATCTTTTCAACATATCACTACAAACTGGCATGGTGCCAGATAAGTGGAAAATGGCAAATGTGATACCTATTTTTAAAACAGGTGACAGGTCCTTAGCTTCGAACTATAGACCAATAAGCCTAACCTCCATAGTGGGAAAATTTATGGAATCAATAATTGCCGAGGCAGTTCGTAGCCACCTTGAAAAGCATAAATTAATCAACGAATCTCAGCATGGTTTTACAAAGGGGCGTTCCTGCCTTACGAATGTATTAACTTTTTTCACTAAGGTATTTGAGGAGGTAGATCATGGTAATGAATATGATATTGTGTATATGGACTTCAGTAAGGCTTTTGACAGGGTCCCACATCAGAGACTATTGAGGAAAATTAAAGCACATGGAACAGGAGAATTTTTTTCCTGGATAGAGGCATGGTTGACAAATAGGCAGCAGAGAGTTTGCATAAATGGGGAGAAATCAGAGTGGGGAAGCGTCACGAGCGGTGTTCCACAGGGGTCAGTGTTGGGCCCCCTGCTGTTCACAATCTACATAAACGACATAGATGAGGGCATAAAGAGCGACATCGGCAAGTTTGCCGATGACACCAAAATAGGCCGTCGAATTCATTCTGACGAGGACATTCGAGCACTCCAGGAAGATTTGAATAGAGTGATGCAGTGGTCGGAGAAGTGGCAGATGCAGTTTAATATAGACAAATGCAAAGTTCTAAATGTTGGACAGGACAATAACCATGCCACATATAAACTAAATAATGCAGATCTTAATATTACGGATTGCGAAAAAGATTTAGGAGTTCTGGTTAGCAGTAATCTGAATCCAAGACAACAGTGCATAAGTGTTCGCAATAAAGCTAATAGAATCCTTGGCTTCATATCAAGAAGCATAAATAATAGGAGTCCTCAGGTTGTTCTTCAACTCTATACATCCTTGGTTAGGCCTCATTTAGATTATGCTGCACAGTTTTGGTCACCGTATTACAGAATGGATATAAATTCTCTGGAAAATGTTCAAAGGAGGATGACAAAGTTGATCCCATGTATCAGAAACCTTCCCTATGAGGATAGATTAAGGGCCCTGAATCTGCACTCTCTAGAAAGACGTAGAATTAGGGATGATATGATTGAGGTGTATAAATGGAAGACAGGAATAAATAAAGGGGATGTAAATAGTGTGCTGAAAATATCTAGCCTAGACAGGACTCGCAGCAATGGGTTTAAGTTGGAAAAATTCAGATTCAGGAAGGATATAGGAAAGTACTGGTTTGGTAATAGAGTTGTGGATGAGTGGAACAAACTCCCGAGTACAGTTATAGAGGCCAGAACGTTGTGTAGCTTTAAAAATAGGTTGGATAAATACATGAGTGGATGTGGGTGGGTGTGAGTTGGATCTGATAGCTTGAGCTACCAGGTCGGTTGCCGTGTTCCCCCCTTAAGTCAATGTGACCTGACCTGACTAGGTTGGGTGCATTGGCTTAAGCCGGTAGGAGACTTGGACCTGTCTCGCATGGGCCAGTAGGCCTTCTGCAGTGTTCCTTCGTTCTTATGTTCTTATATATATATGTTTATTCTGTGTTCTGTGCCCTGTTCCTGCGAGAAAGAGAGAGAGAGACTGAGTATTTTTTACAGCCAATCATGGTCAAGGCCGACCATGGGTAGGTGGCTGAGCAAAATGTAAACTGTAAGGCTACATGGTTAGTTTTTTATAGTTGCCACCAGAGGGCAAGCCTTGCTCTCACTTGACGTCCAGGCATCTTTCAAGGTGCCACTCCATCATTCCCTCCTCGGGCATGGCCCTCTGGGCCATAGGCACTTAAAACACACTGCCTGTGTGCCAGGAATCGCAAATAAAGAAGCCTCCGAAGCCTTATCATTCATTCCCGCTACCAAGTATACACCTAACTATTGCATGATACGAACACTATGTTGCAACAAGAGTTGGTGTGATTTATGATAACACTAGCTGCATATGGATTTAATTAAATAGTTTATGCAGAAGCAAGAGAGGCCCCTCTGGAGGGTTGGGTCCCTCAGGGGGCTGAGAGGGCTGGAGAATTTTCTCCACAATTGCAGTCTATAAGAAGAATGATGGCCTATAAGTTTAGTCTGAATAGATGCAAATTTATAATTTAACTGGAACAGTTAAAACACTTGGAATCATTAGCATCAAACCAGTTACCAGAAAAAAAACCTTTCCTGATTGATTTCAAATGTATGTCATTGGAAGGCTCTTTGAAATATAGCTTGTCACTCACTCTGAGCTGTGTTAATTTAATTTTTCCAATTTTATTATGCATATTTTTTCTCCAGGTAATATCTGGAGAATACCTCATACGATAAGCTTCAAACCCTAGAAGTTGTTGCGTCTTAACAAAAAGTATTTTTGGTAGGTATGAATGATATTTTTTCAAATTTTTGTCGATTTTATCATATTTTAGTTTTTAAATAATACAAATTATCAGGATTTTAGAAAATTTTCAATAAATTGTAAATAAGAAAAGTAAACTGGAAAAAAATAGAAATCTTTAATTTTTTAAAAATTGTTTTTTGTAACTTAACAATGCCTTCGCTGATCGGATTCAATTTTTTAATGCTTGTGCAATGTATCTTGGGTAAGGTTCATGGGGCTATTTGCATGTGTGGGTTAATAAATGATATGCAGGTGTAACATTTGGGTAACTTTATTCTGGAAACGTTTCGCCAGCCAGTGACTCCTTCAGGCCAATGCAGAAAAAGGATTGAACACAGCATCTCCAGGCTGACGGACTAATTAACTCAAACTCCTCATCTTTTCCTTAATGCTGGTGAGGGGTGAATGACCCCCCAAAAAACTGCTATAATGAAATTTCAATTCTTCTCACTGAACAGGCTTTATATGACCCCTACGGATTTAACAATTTCTCTAATTAAAATATATCAATTGTGAACGGCATTATCTTCAGTTGGTGATGTATTATATGGAAGATTTCGTGGGATTATATTTTTTCTTAGGTATCCTCAAAGTGGTACGTTTAAGAGGCTGCCTGATTAATTTTGTTCTTCATCCAACTTCTCGATTATACTTGGCTTATAACTCAGGAACCATTCATCTGACTGTCTTCAAATTTTCAGCATTTGTGTATGATACCGGGGATCAATTCTTGAAACAACTGGCATGTTCATCTACCCTATGAATGGAGAGGTTCAGCATCACTGATTGGTTCAACAACCTTCGAAAATCGTCAATGGCGGAGCTTCAAACGTTAAAAAAAAGGTGCCAAAAATTGACGGAGAAAAGTGAAACTCAGATGTGTAAATTTTATGATTTTAAGTGAGAGTAAATTTTTTATTTCCATCAAACCAAATTACATAATTTTCTTTTTACTTCTTCTGAAGAGCTTCAGTTTTTAATGGGTGATGCATCTTAGGACCAGAACAGTAACTACTGAGAGTCTGAAGGGCTTCAGTTTTAATAGGTGATACATCTTAACAGTACCTACCGAGAGTCTGAAGGGCTTCAGTTTTAATAGGTGATTCATCTTAACAGTACCTAACGAGAGTCTGAATCGCTTCAGTTTTAATAGGTGATGCATCTTAACAGTACCTACCGAGAGTCTGAAGGGCTTCAGTTTTAATAAGTGATGCATCTCAGGAACAAAACAGTACATACTGAAAGCCGCTTGCTTGCTGGCTAATTTGTAGATGTAATAAAACTAGGGGTCGTAACTGGAGTATGACTCGGCAGGTCTACTTCAAAATTTCACACTGTGGTGTCCTGAATACAAAGCTCAAGCTGCTACTGGGTGCCAACAGTCCCAATTTGACAGTTATATTAAATAAATAAAAACATTCTGTTTTTATTCAGTAACTTAAGAATACATCGTCTGTCCGACATGAAAAGTGATGTGGAAATTAGTCAGTTTATATAATGAATAAAAAAATTTAGTGCACCTTAAAAAACAATCTCACTTTCCTAAGCAGAGAATTGCTCACTCTATTACGTTTTTCTACGCATTTTTATGGAACACTTTGTCGTTTGTGATAGACTAATGGAAAATTGAGTACAGTAGACTGTTATTTAACACGGTAGTTACGTTCCTAAAAACACCGTGTTAGGTAAAACCGTGTAAGATGAACTGAAGAACTTACGGGAAAAATAGGGTTACGTTCCTGAGAGCCCCAAAAAAAGATGAACAACTTTTTTTAGGCC
Organism: Cherax quadricarinatus; assembly: GCF_038502225.1. Taxonomy (NCBI): domain Eukaryota; kingdom Metazoa; phylum Arthropoda; class Malacostraca; order Decapoda; family Parastacidae; genus Cherax; species Cherax quadricarinatus. The sequence continues at coordinate 63,338 of NW_027196945.1, read as the reverse complement.
TCCACATCTTACAAAAATAAAAGTGAATATATAATTGTAGTTCATTGTTGTGATGTATTATGTTGTTTTTACTGCTTAAGACTACAAATGTAACAGAAATAATAGTATTTCTTACCTTAAATTGTGGGTGCTGGTGTTTGTGGATGATTGTGAAGAGAGTGTAGAGTTATGTTGTGGTCCTACTGGGCTGAGGTGGATGGTAGAGGTTCTGGTACTGAAGTTGATGGTTGTACTGGAGTGTCTAACTGTGCAATTCAGTCAATCAAGTCATTCAGTAAGTCAGTCAAGTGATTCAGTAAGTCAGTCAAGTGATTCAGTAAGTCTCAAGTCATTAAGTCAGTTAAGTCATTCAGTAAGGCAGTCAAGTCGTTCAGTAAGGCAGTCAAGTCATTCAGTAAGTCAATCAAGTCATTCAGTAAGTCAGTCAAATGTTTCAGTAAGTCAGTCAGGTCACTCAGTAAGTCAGTCAAGTTCAGTAAGTCAGTCAAGTGATTCAGTAAGTCAGTCAGGTCATTCAGTAAGTCATGCAAGTCATTCAGTAAGCCAGTCAAGTCATTCAGTAAGTCAATCAAGTCGTTCAGTAAGTTAGTTCAGCAGGACTCCCCAGCTCAACCACAACAAGGCGGCCGGGATAAATTCACCTTACGATGTGTTACATAAAATTGTGTCGCAAATCTTCAATCGTGCTATACCCAAATCGTGCAAAACTCGTGCTAAATAGCATAAATACCGCAGAATTCTTCGAGAATGATCGTTAGCGCACTCACCTCTCACACTAACGTCCGGAGTTCGAATCCCCAGTACAGATGGAAAATATTAGGACTGGTTTCCAAAAGACACCTATTGTCAATGTTCACCCATCAGTATGAAATGGGTACTTGGATGTGACTGGTGTGGGTCGCATCCTGGGACAAAATTGGCCTAAGTTGCCCGAAATGCTCAGCATAACAAGCGGTTTTCTATATAGTAGTATGTCACTGATGTCAGCTATGGTCTGTATACCTTGTATATGTACTTGTAGTAAATAAAGATGTTATATTATATTAACTCGCCCTCCATATCTGGTTTATCTGATGTAAAACTACATCATGAGGAAAACAATATTGTAAGAATTATTATTATTTTACTATGGTCTTATTTACAGTATCAAATGCACAATTTACCGAATTATAATCCACGAAAGAACCAACTTGAAATTGCTTGCAAAATCATGACTAATAGTATTGGCAACTGTAGATGCAAAAATTCAGGTAAGCAAGAACAGAGTACTGGACCTGGTGAAACTCACATAATCAACAGCAGAGTGCTGGACCTGGTAAAACTCACATAAGCAAGAACAGAGTACTGGACCTGGTAAAACTCACATAAACAAGAACAGAGTGCTGGACCTGGTAAAACTCACGTAAGCAAAAACAGAATACTGGACCTGGTAAAACTCACGTAAGTAAGAACAGAGTACTGGACCTGGTAAAACACACATAATCAACAGCAGAGTGCTGGACCTGGTAAAACTCACAAAATCAACAGCAGAGTGCTGGACCTGGTAAAACTCACGTAAGAAAGAACCGACTACCTTACCTGGTAAAATTCACGTAAGCAAAAACAGAGTACTGGACCTGGTAAAACTCATATAATCAAAAACAGAGTACTGGACCTGGTAAAACTCAGGTACGCAAAAACAGAGTACTGGACCTGGTAAAACTCACAGACGCAAAAACAGAGTACTGGACCTGGTAAAACTCAGGTACACAAAAACAGAGTACTGGACCTGGTAAAACTCACATAATCAACAGCAGAGTACTGGACCTGGTGAAACTCACGTAAGCAAGAACAGAGTACTGGACCTGGTAAAACTCACATAAACAAGAACAGAGTATTGGAACCTGATAAAACTCACATAATCAACAGCAGAGTGCTGGACCTGGTAAAACTCACGTAATCAACAGCAGAGTGCTGGACCTGGTAAAACTCACGTAAGCAAGAACAGAGTACTGGACCTGGTAAAACTCACGTAAGCAAGAACAGAGTACTGGACCTGGTAAAACTCACGTAAGCAAGAACAGAGTACTGGGCCTGGTAAAACTCACGTAAGCAAGAATAGAGTACTGGACCTGGTAAAACTCACGTAAGCAAGAACAGAGTACTGGACCTGGTAAAACTCACGTATGCAAAAACCAGAGTACTGGATACCGTAAAACTCACATAAGCAAGAACAGAGTACTTGACCTGGTAAAACTCACGTAATCAAGAACAAAGTATACTGGACCTGGTAAAACTCATGTAAGCAAAAACAGAGTACTGGACCTGGTAAAACTTATGTAAGCAAGAATAGAGTACTAGATCTGGTAAAACTCACGTAAGCAACAACAGAGCACTGGACCTGGTAAAATTCACGTAATCAAGAACAATGTATATTGGACCTGGTGAAACTTAAGTAAGGAAGAACAGAGTACTGAACCTGGTAGAACTCACATAAGCAGGAACAGAGTACTGGACCTGGTAGACCTCACATAAGCAGGAACAGAGTACTGGACCTGGCAGACCTCACATAAGCAGGAACAGAGTACTGGACCTGGTAGAACTCCCCTAAGCAGGAACAGAGTACTGAACCTGGTAGAACTCACATAAACAGGAACAGAGTACTGAACCTGGTAGAATTCACATAAGCGGGAACAGAGTACTGGACCTGGTAGAACTCCCCTAAGCAGGAACAGAGTACTGAACCTGGTAGAACTCACATAAACAGGAACAGAGTACTGAACCTGGTAGAATTCACATAAGCGGGAACAGAGTACTGGACTTGGTAGAACTCACGTAAGCAACAGCAGAGTGCTGAACCTGGCAGAACTCACGAAGTTTATGTCTCTTAATGTGCAAACATTAAGTTTCTTTTAATCCGATTTTAATGGAATTGAGCATTTTTAGAGATCCTCAGGTAGTTGATAGGCTTTAAATTGCCCAACCGAAATATAAGCAAAAAAAAATGCCTTTAATTTTTGTAGATTTAGAGATTTAAATATATATGTCTTTAATAATTTCCAAACTAAAAGAATTTTAAATATTGTGTAAAAATTGTCATTTAAAATGCTGAAGCCAACGAGATCAACTACATCATAAAATACACAAATAACCCGCACATAGGAGAGGACATTTAGGTCCGACTTGGACCATTTAGAGTCACTGACACGAAAGAATGAGGAAGCCAGCATATATAGACAACTGGGACAAGAACGTGAACGAGAGAGGAAGAAAAGAAAGAAGTGGTAGTGGTAAGGCTGGTAGTGGACATTAATGCTGATCTTCTCACCTCGCTCAGGGAAGGAGATTCGAACTTTGTTAAAGGTGCTTGTGATCTCCTTGATATTGACACCTCTAGTACCAATGATGGCTCCGTGGAAACGCTTATCAATTATGATGGTTCTCTCCTCATTTTTCATCCTGGATTCCAACTTATCCCATTCCTAAACAAAAAGAAATTCACAATAATTTTGTCCTATTACCTTGAGTTAATATACACAAAGTGTAAATGCACAGAGTTGACTTTAACCTTAAAGATTAAATACGGATTAAATCTTATTAAATAATACTATAATCTTAGGGAATAAATACGGATTAAATCTTATTAAATAATACTTTAATCTTAGGGATAAGAGTATTTTTGATTATTAGTAAATATTTAGCTGCAACTTCAGTGACCTACATTCAGTCGACAGACTTCAAAGTAAATTAATCTGATGACCTTATGTTTTATTCTCTAATATCCAGACAAATCAGACATTTTGGTTATGTAATTAAAATAATGAGACTATCTTTCACTGTAGAAATAAAGCACAATTAAAAAAAATATGATAAATGGATAAAATTAATTGTGTTTTACTGGTTTTTTTTATTAAAGCACATTAACTTTCTCTTCCATGTGGTGGAGAAATTATACCAAACTATCAAGTCTACCAAGTCTGATGATCACAAACTAATCCTCAGTAGAAGACAATATGCATAGATTACTTTCTAAATTGTACTTCCTTGAGCAACTAATGGACAACCAAATAGTCCTAAACTGAACATCAAAATGGTATACAATACCGACAGGTTGTTAGGTAAGACACATATGCAACAGTTAGACAACTTTATTCCGAAACGTTTCGCCTACACAGTAGGCTTCTTCAGTCGAACACAGAAAGTAGGCAGGAACAGTAGAGATGTGAAGACGATGTAATCAGTCCATCACCCTTAAAGTTCAGTTCCATAGTCAGGAACTATCTAGTTCCTGACTATGGAACTGAACTTCTCCAGGCCGAGGGACTGACAACCTCAAATTCTACGACTACAAGGGTGATGGACTGATTACATCGTCTTCACTTCTCTACTGTTCCTGCCTACTTTCTGTATTCGACTGAAGAAGCCTACTGTGTAGGCGAAACGTTTCGGAATAAAGTTGTCTAACTGTTGCATATGTGTCTTACCTAACAATCCTAAACTGCTTAAGATATCAGCTTATGTTTACTAAGCCAGCAAAACACATGAACTGCTACTGCTCCAAAATATTAAATGAGTCAGGATATTCACTAAATTATGTTTGCTGTTTGCAGAATGATTTCTACCAATAAATGTTATCAGTTACCTTCTCTGGTCGTGATACACCAGCTTGGCTGCCTTCATGGTGAGTGAGACTGCTGCCACCAGTGTTTGACATGGTGATCAAAACTCCAGTGTTATTACGAATTCAACAGATGTTTGAGCCACTCTTTGGAATGATGTGATTGCAAACCCTGTAATATATGTTTAAATTGTTATAAGAAAATTAAAAATTAAAAAGATTTTTGAAAATTAAGTGGAACAGGTAATTTAAAAAAAAAAGTGATAACAGCAAAGCTTTACTGCATCATGTTTCACATATATTATTATTATTATTATTATTATTATTATTATTATTATTATTATTATTATTATTATTATTATTTATTATTATTATTATTATTATTGTTATTAACACATCGGCCGATTCCCACCAAGGCAGGGTGGCCCGAAAAAGGAAAACTGCAACATTAACACCCCTCCTTCAGAGTGAGTCCAGGACTCAAGTCCGGCCTGCTGGTTTACCTGAATCCCTTCATGAATGTTACTTTGCTCACACTCCAACAGCACGTCAAGTATTAAAAACCATTTGTCTCCATTCACTCCTATCAAATAAGCTCACACATGCTCGCTGGAAGTCCAAGCCCCTTGCACACTAAACCTCCTTTACACCCTCCCTCCAACCTTTCCTAGGCCGATCACTACCCCACTTTCCCTCCACTACAGATTTATACACTCTCGAAGTCATTTCATTTTGTTCCATTCTCTCTACATGTCCGAATCACTTCAACAACCCCTTCTCACACTACACATTGCCCTCAGACATGACATGTATACTGCCTGCAGCCTTCTCCTCGTTGCAACATTCATCGCCCATGCTTCACACCCATATATGAGTGTTGGTAAAACTATACTCTCATACATTTCCCTCTTTGCCTCCCTTTTCCCCCCATCAATTCTATGATTCACCTTATCCTTCATAGACACATCTGCTGACATGTCCACTCCTAAATATCTGATTACATTCACTTCCTCCATACTCTCTCCCTCCAATCTGATATCCAATCTTTCATCACCTAATCTTTTTATCCTCATCACTTTACTCTTTCTTACATTCAGTTTTAATTTTCTTCTTTTACATACCCTACCAAATTCATCTACCAATCTCTGCAATTTCTCTTCAGAATCTCCCAAAAGCGCAGCATCATCAGCAAAGAGTAACTGTGACAACTCCCACTTTGTGTTTGATTCTTTATCTTATAATTCCACACCTCTTGCCAAGACCCTCACATTCACTTCTCTTACAACCCCATCTATAAATATATTGAACAACCACGGTGACATCACACATCCTTGTCTAAGGCCTACTTTTACTGGAAAATAATCTCTGACACACTGACACAGATTCTGCTTTTGACTCTCGCCCTGGCAGGTCATAGCAGCTCTCCTTACTTACTCTGTCTCCCTACGATCCCCGCTGGGGAGGGGAACCTTTACTTGCACGATGAGCTACGCAAATCGTGTAAAGATCAAACCAACTAGTGGTACCATTGAAGATTCAACGAAGCTTGCTCTTGCAACTGTTGTGCAGGGAGCATTGCATGTTAAATTCAACGCTATTCTGACACTCAAAGAAGCACTCATTGTTGTATGTCACGATGATGCTGAAGCAGAGAAGTTACTCACTACCGAAGCCACCACTACTCTTACTGCTCAAGGATTTACTGTTACATCCTCTCCTGCCCTCAAGGCAAGAAAATCAGTATTCCTGAAAAAACTGGACAAGATTCTGACTTCTCAAACAATTGCCGAACTCAAGTCATCTATTGAAACTCAAAATACTTGGGCTACTGTTGACAGCATTACCAAAATCCCGAATGCATCGTCTATGCTCAAGGTCACCTTTACCGACGTGAACATGGCTGTCATTGCTCTGAACGAAGGTCTTGCTGTTTACTACTACTACATCAGTCCTACCTACATAGAAGCAGAGAGATACCACTACATCCAACATTGCTGGAACTGTTATTCTTATCTTCACACCACCAAAGCAGGTCCAATAAAAGACAAGAAGTTCTGCACTACATGTGATAGTGAGGGACACACCTTCAGTTCCTGTACCGCTGCTGCTCCAACACAACCAGCGTGTTTAAACTGTAAAAGTAATGATCACCATACATTGGCGGCAAAATGTCCTACAAGAAAGGATATTATGAAGAAACAACAAGATGTAACAAAGAAAAAATCTACCAACAATACACCAACGTATGCCGCAATTGCAAAGTTGCAAGCAGACACTACAAATTTACTTCAAGCATCTACTCAGCCCGCCTCCACCACCACCACCACCACCATCACTCCTCCAACATGTGGCGTAACGAAGATCCACTATTGTCTACTATACGCCCACATGCAAAACATGGCTGTTCCTGGATCCTTTAACTCTACCATCAACGAGTTATTTGCATTAAATAACATGCCATCATTTACATTTCCAGCATCTCCACCTTCTGAAGAAATTCTCAAATTCACCAAAGACTTAATCACCAACTCTTCTGCAGAAGTTCCATCAACACCACCAACTAGTGACGTCAATCCAACAACGACCAATGAGAAGCCTCCACCGCCACCACCCCTTACTGAATCCAACCAATCAGAAGCCTTGCCACCAGAAACATCTTCTAATTCGCCTACTGAAGCTGAAAACGAAGCACCACCACCTTCCTCAACTTCACCACCGCCTTCTCCACCTCGACCACGTCGATTACCTGGAACACTATGGGCTAAACACAGAGGACTCATGTTCTACACCATGAAGCATTGCCCCAGCCCAATGGATCGCCTAGAACTCGCCCAACATCTCAAAGACAAAACTGCAACGTACACCACCGACGAAACGCCATACCCTAAAGTCGAACAGATAATCCACCAACTCTAAACCAACGAACTCTTCTACAGAGCTCCCATAGGTGTGATACAACTCTCTAAAACAAAATTTCACACATTGATAACCGCATTAGCGAGAAAATAACTCGTCCTGCTTGCTGCCTACTGACAGTCTCAGCTCCCGCCGCTGCCTTCGCCATCCTCTCCTAGAGAACCAAGCAACGACATCATTCAAGCCTCTCCATCTACGCCTCCAGTACTTCGGTACCACATACCCCAAAATGGTTGGGCCACTTGCCTTGATTCCTCCTCTTCCTCTCCTTCCCATCCTTTTCCATTATTTCTATCCTTCCTTAACCTTCTTCCTTCCCATCTCACGACAGCTCTCGTCGTCTTAATCCTAATCCTAAATCTCCCTCTCTCCCACATACTCTAACCTGAGCCTCACTATCCTCGGAAAAGCACTTCACCACTTTCAGTAACCTACCTCCTACACCATACATCTGCAACATCTGCCACATTGCCCCCCACCCTGTCCCCCGTGTCATATGCTCTCTCCAAATCCATAAATGCCACAACAACCTCTTTACCCTTATCTAAATACTGTTCACCTACATGTTTCACTGTAAACACTTGGTCTACACACCTCCTACCTTTCCTATAGCCTCCTTGTTCATCTCCTCTCCATTTTACTCTTAATTTTTTTCAATAATAACTCTACCATACACTTTATCAGGTATACTCAACAGACTTATTTCCCTATAATTTTTACACTCTCTTTTGTCCCATTTGCCTTTATACAAAGGAACTATGCATGCTCTCTGCCAATCCCTAGGTACCTTACCCTCTTCCATACATATATTAAGTAATAGCACCAACCACTCCAAAACTATATCCAAAACTGTTTTTAACATTTCTATCTTTATCCCATCAATCCCGGCTGCCTTACCCCCTTTCATTCTACCCACTGCCTCATGAACTTCCCCCACACTCACAACTGGCTCTTCCTCACTCCTACAAGATGTCATTTCCTCCTTGCCCTAAGCACGAAATCACAGCTTCCCTATCTTCTTCAACATTTAACAATTCCTCAAAATATTCTCCCTAGGCTTCCTCAACTTATTAATCTCACTCCAAAACTTTTTCTTATTTTCAACAAAATTTGTTGATAACATCTCACCCATTCTCTCATTTGCTCTCTTTTTACATTGCTTCAACACTCTTTTAACCACTCTCTTTTTCTCCCCATGTACTCTTCCCTCCTTGCGTCACTTCTTTGTAAAAACCTCTCATATGCTAACATTTTCTCCCTTGCTACTCTCTTTACATCATTCCACCAATCGCTCCTCTTCCCTCCTGCACTCACTTTCCTGTAACCACAAACTTCTGCTGACACACTAACACTACATTCTTAAACCTACCCCATACATCTTCGACCCCATTGCCTATACTCTCACTAGCCCATCTATCCTCCAATAGTTCTTTATTTCTTACCCTAACTGCCTCATCTTTTAGTTTGTACACCTTCACCTGTCTCTTACTTGCTGCTTCTATTTTCCTTGTATCCCATCTACCTTTTACTCTCACTATAGCTACAACTAAAAAGTGATCTGATATATCTGTGACCCCTCTATAAACATGTACATCCTGAAATCTACTCAACAGTCTTTTATCTACCAATACGTAGTCCAACAAACTACTTTCGTTATGCCCTACATCATATCTTGTATTCTTATTTATCCTGTTTTTCTTAAAATACGTATTACCTATAACTAAACCCCTTTCCATGCAAAGTTCAAATCAAAGGGCTCCCATTATCATTTACACCTGGCACCCCAAACTTACCTACCACTCCCTCTCTAAATGTTTCTCCTACTTTAGCATTTAGGTCCTCTACCACAATTACTCTCTCACTTGGTTCAAAGGTTCCTATACATTTACTTAACATCTCCCAAAATCTCTCTCTCTCCTCTACAATCCTCTCTTCCCCTGGTGCATACACACTTATTATGACACACTTTTCGCATCTGACCCTTATTTTAATCCACATAATCCTTGAATTTACACATTTATATTCCCTCTTCTCCTTCCATAACTGATCCTTCAACATTATTGCTACCCCTTCCTTTGCTCTAACTCTCTCAGATACTCCTGACTTAATCCCATTTATTTCTCCCCACTGAAACTCGTCTACCACCTTCAGCTTTGTTTCGCTTAGGGCCAGGACATCCATCTTCTTTTCATTCATAACATCACCAATCATCTCTTTCTTATCATCCGCACTACATCCACGCACATTCAAGCATCCCAGCATAACCAATCATCTCTTTCTTATCATCCGCACTACATCCACGCACATTCAAGCATCCCAGCATAAAGTTTTTCTTTTCTGTTTTAGTAAATGTTTACAGGAGAAGGAGTTACTAGCCCATTGCTCCCGGCATTTTAGTCACCTCATACGACATGCATGGCTTACGGAGGAAAGATTCTTTTCCACTTCCTCATGGACAATAGAGGAAATAAACAAGAACAAGAGCTATTAAGAAAAAGAAGGAAAAACCTAGATGTGTGTATATATATATGCATGTGCATGTCTGTGTAGTGTGACCTAAGTGTAAATAGAAGTAGCAAGATATACCTGTCATATAGCGTGTTTATGACACAGAAAAAAAGACACCAGCAATCCTACCATCATGTAAAACAGTTACAGGTTTCTGTTTCACAGCCACCAGACAGGACGGTAGTACCTCCCTGCGCGGTTGCTGTCTACCATCCTATTATTATTATTATTATTATTTTATATTATTACTATTATTATTATTATTATTATTATATATCCCTGAAGGGGAACTTTCAGGAGGTTGCCTGATAGTTTATTTTTTTTTTTGTCTTCCTCCAACTTTCTGATTACATTTTGCTCATTACTCGAGATCACCTCATTAAATCGACTTCAAATTTTCAATACTTGTGTACGGTAACCAAGAACAAATTCTTGGAACAATTGACGTGTTCAAGTGCCCTGTGACTAAAGTTGTTTAACAAATTCCCATCCTTCTGCAATTGCATAGATAACTTCCAAAATCTAATGTAGCGTAGCTCCAATTGTTCAAAATAGGTACAAAAAATTTTGACGCCATCTGAGAGTCATTGTCAAATGCGTAGGTCAAGATTTGACAATTTTATTCGTGAAATTGTGTGAAATTCATGTTCCTGTTAAATCATTATCAATAATTTTCAGTTTATCTTTTTTGAACCGCTTCAAAATTTAATGACTGATGAACTTTATTACTAGCATCGTACCTAATAAGTAAATTTGTTGATGAGGTAAAAAAAGAAAAAAAAACTGTGAATAGTTGGTATTCGTGCCATAACTGGAGAATGACTTATCTTACCGGCTTCAAACTCTCACCAGTGGCTTGGTTTCTTGAACATGGGGTTTGCGCTGCCATTTTTGTGGTATTTATATCCCAATTTACCAATTTTAGTGATATTCATATCTTATTCATTACCTAAATAATGTTTCTTCTGATTGCCTTCAAAATATTACAGACGATGTATTCTATGTGAAGGATGAGGACTCATAAATTTATTGCGAGGAGATGCAAATTTGAAATTTTACTAAATTAGTTAAAAACTTGGAATCAGATGAATTACTTGAGAATGACTTTTGTGATAGGATTCAAACTTTTAACGTCAGTTGGTATATATATGTTGTGACGAACAGGTACAACTGGTCAATTAGCAAGAACTTATATAAAATTAATTCCTTTCTAAAATTTTCTCTTTTACGTTTAGATATATTTTTTTCATTTATGATTATGTAAAAATTAATAATTATGTACCAAAAGAACCTTAGAAAGTATATCTAACCTTAATTAATTTGGCCTAATACAAGTAAATATATTTTAGATAAGTTTACAATAATTTTATAACAAACAAACACAATGAAATATATTTTTTTCCTTAGGTTCAAAGTGATTTTTGCGATTTTACTGCATACACAAATTTTCGCTTGCCCTAATCGGCAAGAAGAGCGTTACTATTTAGGGTCAAAATCACAAGTTTAACCTATTCGGCAAACAGCTCCGGGGAGAACCTTGAGTTTTCTCTGAGGTACGTTTATTGTCTTCTCTGAGGATAGGGTCCCCATTCCAGCTATAGAGGTGGTACTTCCCTATATATATATTTATTAATATATATATACATATATGTATATATATATATATATATATATATATATATATATATATATATATATATATATATATATATATATATATATATGTATATGTATATGTGTATATATGTATATGTGTGTCGTGCCGAATAGGCAGAACTTGCGATCTTGGCTTAAATAGCAACGTTCATCTTGCCATATAGGACAAGTGAAAATTTGTGTATGCAATAATTTCGCCTATATATATATATATATATATATATATATATATATATATATATATATATATATATATATATATATATATATATATATATACATATATATATATATATATATATATATATATATATATATATATATATATATATATATGTGTGTGTGTGTGTGTATATATATATATATATATATATATATATATATATATATATATATATATATATATATATATATATATATATATATATATATATATATATATATATATGCAAAACAACCACTGTGAAAGAATAGAGAATTCCAAGCGCGTTCATTGCCTTTTCTAGATGTTTTAATTATTAAGTGTAATAATGAATTCAAATTTAAAATTTACAGAAAACCTACAAATAACTGTTCCTATGTCCACTATTATTCTTCACATCAAGATAGAGATAAACTGTCTGTTTTCTCATCAATGTTTTTGAGAGCTTTACGAAATTGTAGTCCAGAGTTCATAGATGAGGAAATATCCAAAATTTATGAAATAGGTAATGATTTGAAATACCCAAGAAATGTAATTGATAAATCTTTTAAAGTTGCTAGAAATACTTTTTACAATCCAAAAAGGGACAACCAGCCTTATTCAACTAAAAATATGTTGGTTCTCCCTTACCATGAAAACTTGGTTGATATGCCTTCTCTTCTTAAGACTTTTAATATTAAAGTTGTATTCAAAAATCTTGATACAGTAAAAAAAAAACTTTTGATAAAGAATTCCCCGAAAAATGCTGATGGATGTGTCTATAAGATTCCTTGTAAAATTTGCGATAAAGTTTATTACGGTCAAACTGGTAAAAGTCTCGAACTAAGATTAAAACAACATAAATATAGCATTAGAACTGGACAAGATTCCAATACTCTATTTATTCATGTAAGAGATTTTAGCCATCCAATTGATTTTCAAAAAGTTGAGAAAGTAGTATCAAGCAAGTCCATGGTCGACAGGAATATAATTGAATCTTGTTTCATAAAAAGCAGTTTTGACAATAATATGAATATTTCCTTTGTTTTATGTAAATTAGATCCATTTATATTTAATAGAATTTGGGAAGAATTTAATAATACATTGGACAAATAATAATTTTTTAAATTTCTTATTTCTTGGCTAGAATAGTTTGATGGTGGGTTGTGTGAAGGACCTCTCTAGTTCGGCCGGCGGGCCTGCTGTCTCGCGTCAGGTGTTGTGGGATCTGATAGTGAGGTGTGGGCTACCCCATTATATACTCTCCTTTGATGCTTTACTTTCATTGTTCCTTGATAATGTGAGTAGTCACGAAGCGCTTGGAATTCTCTATTCTTTCACAGTGGTTGTTTTCATATTCTAAAATCACTTGTTTGCTGTGATCTTATTGCATATATATATATATATATATATATATATATATATATATATATATATATATATATATATATATATATATATATATATATAGTTCCTTGATAATGTGAGTAGTCACGAAAGCGCTTGGAATTTCTCTATTCTATATATATATATATATATATATATATATATATATATATATATATATATATATATATATATATATATATATATATATATATATATATATATATATATATATATATAAATATATATATATATATATATATATATATATATATATATATATATATATATATATATATATATATATATATATATATATATATATATAATATATATATATATATATATATATATATATATATATATATGTATATGTATATATATATATATATATATAATATATATATATATATATATATATATATATATATATATATATATATATATATGTATATGTATATATATATATATATATATAATATATATATATATATATATATATATATATATATATATATATATATATATTTATTTTATTATTTTTTTATTATCACACTGGCCGATTCCCACCAAGGCAGGGTGACCCGAAAAAGAAAAACTTTCACCATCATTCACTCCATCACTGTCTTGCCAGAAGGGTGCTTTACACTACAGTTTTTAAACTGCAACATTAACACCCCTCCTTCAGAGTGGTTGTTTTGCATATATATATATATATATATATATATATATATATATATATATATATATATATATATATATATATATATATATATATATATATATATATATATATATATACGCATAACCACCGTGGAGTCAGTTGAATGATACCTCTTGGTCTTTCGTGTTGCAATCAACACATCAGGAGCTTGTAATGTTGTTGCTGTGGATTACCAATCACAGATGCCGTAAGTGATAGATTAGTAAGTACTGCAGGATTATGATGCTTGGAGAAAACAATAGCATATATTTATAGAATTGTCAAAATTCTTGATTTCTTTTTTAAGATATGTGTTGGATGTGAGTGCTGAGTTTCAGGTTGCAGTCCACGCGTTTACCTAATAATTTTCCTTCGTCTTGCCTTACTATGTGAGAACTATCTATTTTTCGCTAACCTCAGTATTTTAGCTCAATTCTCAAGCAACCTGTAGAAGGTCTTGTAAATAATTAAAGTTTGTTGTCATCTAGGTAAAAATCTTCACAAGGTCATTGTTGACAGTACTGTTGAGAATAAAGGGATAAAGATTAGATATGACGAATATTGTGTCATCTGGAAACAGAACTGATTTAAGTTACTGGGAGGCATTTGCTAGGTCATTTATAAGGAAAGGAAATAAAGTGGTCCAAGGACGCCTCCCTTTGGAACCTCTTTGTTAACAGTTTGCATAGAATGAAGCAGTGTCATTGACAGTCACATGCTGCCGTTTATCTGTAAGGTAGCATGACCTCTCATTCCATAATATTCTAGCTTCACAGCAGGACATTGTGGTCTGGTCTACAGTGCTGAAAGCTTTTCTTAAAACAATCAAAAGGCCCTTTCGTTATTCAGTATTTTTTAGAGCTACAAAGATAGAATCCAGTATATTCAGAGTAGAGTCTTCACTACTTTTTCCTGGTTTCGAGCGAAATTGTCAAGGGTTAAGAATACTGGGTTGTGATACATGCATGAATAAGCTTGTATATTATTCTTTCAAGGATTTTCAATAATGAAAACATGTTAGAGATTGGTCCGAAGTTGTTAATATTAGCTGGGTTTCCACCTTGATGGATTGGGTGTAACTCGTGGAAGCTTAAGTAGTCTTTGGGAAAATCTGAGATTCACGAGATTTAATAAGCAGAGTTGCAATGGTAGTTGGTAACATATGGTGGAACACTCGCTGTATTACTTGCCTTTGTTTTTGAGTACATTTAGTATTGAAGTTATCTATGCATTCTATATGAGTTGTTGGAGTCAGGTAGAAAGAGCTTTCGCAGCTGTTAGAGCAGTGGAGTTCGGAATTTTGCTTGCCAGGTTAGTCCCTGGGGTTGAGAAGTGAAGTTGACAAACTGTATCAGCAATATGGATGGGAGGCTCATTTAATTTGCTCTGTACAATTTCTTTAATCTTAGCAAATTATTTTGAGCGAGCTCAGAATGTGTGAGAGTATTTTCCATGTCTTTTTCACATCGCCGTTTAGTTCTATGAACCTCTTTCCCTAATACAGATGTTTAGGTTTCACAAGCATGGCAAGATGTCAATGAATTACTTTTCCTAGTTCCTTGGGATTTAAACCTATTCTATATTGTTTTTCATAAGCATGCTTCTTGTCAACAGATCAGAAGATGCTGCTGGCTAATCTCTTGGTTGCGACCTGTTTGGTTTTTTGAGGGACATTATTTATTATAAAGAGAGGCACTGAATTTTCTGAAGGAGAGCTTAGACACTTGAGTGGGTATAATTATTGTTGAGTGCATATCATTATTATTTAGTGGATACCATTATTATTTAGTGGATACAATAGTTGTTGAGTGGATATCATTACTGTTGAGTGAATATCATTACTGTTGAGTGGATACCATTATTGTTGCAATCATTCTTACTTATTGATGTGAAAAAATATACGTTATACCACAAAACAGAGCCTAAATGTTAGTGATGATGTTCTATATACCTGTAGCTTAACTAGTGAGTGTTCCGGGAGTCAACGCCTCCGCGACCCGGTCAATCACCAGGCTTCGTACGTACGAATGTCAAGAGAAGATGCTGATGTCTCAGTAATATGTAGTATGTGTAGTTATTAATGTCAATAGATTGCAGCAATACATGATAAGGAAGTCCATGTAGTCTATCTAGAATTTAGGTCAGGTAAATGTGCCTTTTAAAAAAGATTAGGTATGTGGCAGATTGAGAACATTTTGCATTTTCTGGAAGGAAATTCCAAATTTTAGGGTCTTTATTGAGAGTCGTCTGCTTCCATTATATTAATGTCACCAGCGTCTACTTCCATTATATTAATGTCACCAGCATCTGCTTCCATTAGATAAATGTCACCAGCAATTATTAAATCATGCCATTTAGTTTAATATTATAAATGTTTCTTTGAGGTTATTCTCAGAGGTGACTATGTTAGTGTGTGGAGTTCTGTAAACACCACGTGTTGCTACTGAGGCATTCATGTTTTTAGCTGTAAATTGAGAAAGTGTGTATTCACCATGTTCTTATAAAGTATATGTAGAATTTATGCATTGTATCTTATTGGAATAGTGTATTGCAGTGAAATCTAGCTTATAATCTGGTCTGCATTTATGGATGACTGTGAATCCAAGTTACCTTTAATATATAATGTAATGACTGAAGGAGGGCTATGATATCATTTTAGTGTTACTAAGATAGTATAGCACTGCTAGGTGCCAAGGTATTGGTCCAGTGTGGTGAGAATGGTATAGCACTGCGTACCTTGTTCCAAGGTTCGTAGGTTCGAGTCTCCTTCAGCCAGAGATCAGTGTTTGTGTATATTTCGCCTGCTCTTGCGAATTCCTTGCATTGTTAAAATCTCTAGTAAGGTTGATGCATGCAGGGGATGAGATGAAATGCTGTAAGCCTTCTCCCTGAAAGCTGGCTGCCTTGGATCAACGTCTAGCATTGTGCTAGGTGCCAAGGTATTGGTCCAGTGTGGTGAGAATGGTATAGTACTGCGTACCTTGTTCCAAGGTTCGTAGGTTCGAGTCTCCTTCAGCCAGAGATCAATGTTTGTGTATATCTCGCCTGCTCTTGCGAATGCCTTGTGTGTGTGTATATATATATATATATATATATATATATATATATATATATATATATATATATATATATATATATATATATATATATATATATATATATATGTCGTGCCGAATAGGCAGAATTTGCGATCTTGGCTTAAATAGCAACGTTCATCTTGCCATATAGGACAAGTGAAAATTTGAGTATGCAATAATTTCGCCAAAATCATTCTGAACCTTACGAAAAAAATATATTTCACTGTGTTTGTTTAGTATTAAATTACTGTAAACAAATCTAAAATATATTTAGTTGGGTTAGGCTAAAATATATTGTTCTCGTTATAATAAGGTTCGGTAAGTTTTTTAAGATTCTTTTGGTGTAAAATTAAAAATTTTTTCATCAACATTAATGAAAAAAAATATATCTTTAAACGTATAAGAGAAAATTTTAGAAAGGACTTAATTTTAAATGAGTTATTGCTAATTGACTAGTTTTACATATTCGGCACGACATATATATATATATATATATATATATTTATATATATATATATGTATATATATATATATATATATATATATATATATATATATATATATATTCGGCATATATATATATATATATATATATATATATATATATATATATATATATATATATATATAAATTTATATATCTCCAGCACCTTGCACCATTCTTCCAGTTAGAAATGATTGTGTCAATGCTTGGACTATTTAGAGGCATATGTTATGGAAACAATGTGGGATTAATGTTAACGATGGAGCGACCAGTCAGGGCATCCTCCCCCACGCCACGGGGGTGGGTGGAAGAGGTGGGATGTGTAACTAGATGGTGAGTGAACACATTGGTTCAGCAGTGCCCATACCCACATTGTTCATAGTGTACATGGGAAACAAATAAGGTTGTGTGTATTGTAAGTGTCAACAATATATAGTGTGCAAGTCCATGCGTATTGTACTCCCCGGGATAACCCCGCTCAACAACCTGCGCCTCCCCCACCTAAATACCAGCACCTCCCCCACCCAATTCCCAGGGGAAGTTTTCCCTTTCCCCTCCCAGCCCCTCAAACTCCACCAGACCACCACGGTCAAGTTCACTACCTTCCACACACCATACCCACCCAGCATGTCATATTCCACTCCTACTGTCTACTCTAGCAGATGGATGCCAACCAGGAGGAAGCAAGCAGCCGGAGAAATGGCACGGCTGGCAATACTAGGAGAGGCAAGTGTCGGTCATGCTTACAGTTTCGTTGTCTCAACTCTAATGGTTTCCTCCGCAAACATGGTAGTTGCCCTGGTTCAGGATGTCCTCCTGTGGAAAGTGATGATCCAGAGCCACCTCAGGCACCTGAACTCACTCCAACAGATCTCATCTCATCAGACAATATCTTGGAAGCAATTAAAGCAACAGGTACCAGGACACACACACATATTCCCAAAGCAGCCCGTCCACACGCAGCTGGGAAACTTACAGACCTCCTGAACTGAAAAAAGTAAACGATGGTTCCACTACCTTAAATGCTCCACCAACCATCAAGGCATGGCACAACTTGCTACTTTTTGGCAATGTCTGCTTAACTGTGCCGGAAAGAAGGGAAAAGAGGCTAGCCTCAATGATAATTAAATCCTTAAGAGATTTTCCTAGAGCTGATAACCTCATTGCCTTCCCCGTCAACACAAAAAAGGGAGAGGCAGAACCCCCACTCACTCCACTGACAGTGAAAAAGTCAGTCCAGGTGAGTAAGAAAATTGAAGAGGGCAACACAGTGGGGGCAATCAGAATTATTACCAGTGAAGATACAGTTGCTCCCAGGGATGCTGACACGGCTGAAGCACTTAGAGGAAAGCACCCTGCCAAGGAAACCAGTGGCACCAACAGTTCCAACACCTCTGTCCCCACTGTGGAACTATTGATTGTGGAAGACTCAGACACTTACAAAGCAATAATGTCATTCCCATCTGGCTCTGCTGGGAGTTACACTGGAATAAGGCCACTGCATTTAAAGGAAATGGTTAATCCAGTTATTAGGGAAACTGCAGAGACTGCTTTCAGAGATCACAAGGTTCGTCAACAAGTCCTTGGCTGTCTTGTATCCAAAGCTGCTGTCCAAAGTATTCGTGCACAGGCAGCCATGATGCTTCAACCAAACCAGCTTGGCTTTGGGGTCTCTCAAGGAAGTGAAGCAGCGGTTCATGCAACAAGGGCATATAACAACAACCTTCCTTAGGACAATGTAGTGGTAAAATTAGATTTCAAGAATGCATTCAATCTCCTGAAAAGAGACATGGTATTAGCAGCAGTACAAGAACATTTCCCTGGTCTCTTCCCTTTTGTTTCAGCTGGGTATAGCAAGGAATCAATGCTTCTCTTCGGAGAGCATGAAAACACATCATCGGAGGGTGTCCAACAAGGAGATCCTCTTGCACCATTTCTCTTCTGTATAGCAGTTAGGGAAATCACAGTCAGACTGACCAGCGAGCTAAACATCTGGTTCCTAGATGATGGCACACTAGCAGGTACAAAGAAATCCCTCCTACATGATCTTACACAGGTAATGACACGGGGACAGGAAATGGGTCTCATCCTGAATCCATCCAACTGTGAAATCATCTCAGTCAGTCAACTAGTGATAAATGCAGTGAGATCAAAACTACCAGGAGCAGCAGTCATTGCCCCCACAAATAGTGTCTTGCTAGGAGCACCTCTGAGAAGCAATGCCATTGACACAATTCTCAGGAAGAAATTGGAAGAGTTAAGGAGAATGGAACAACGAATAGGCAATCTGGACACCCACGATGCCTTGTACCTACTCAAAAGGGGTTGATTCTGCTCAGGTTGACATATTTCCTAAGATGTGCTACACTTCCAGTCAGATTAGGAGGCATTGGTGTCCGCAAGTCATCACAGATTGTACTACCTGCTTTTCTGTCCTCATGTACTGTATCCAGAGGGCTTGTAGCAGCGAGTCTCCCTGAACATCTTAGGGCCAAGATTGGAGTCCAGGACCAAAAGTTCATTAACGGAGCCATGATCTGGGAAAATTAACCGGCTTTGAAACCAGACCTGCTACCCCCAGCAACTACAAACAATCGCACTGGGATGGTCCAATAGTGGAAAATATAGCCTCAACAATGCTTCAGTGTGTCAGGGAAGGATAGAGCCTACCTCCTGGCAGTGAGAGCCCCTCATGCAGGGGACTTTCTGTTGGCTGTTCCCAACTCCAGCCTTGGCACACGCCTCGACCCACAGACCATCTGCATCGGTGTTGCCCTTCGACTTGCCACCCCTATTCTTGCCGAACACAGGTGTATTTGTGGCAGTGAAGCAGCAGACCGATTCGGGTACCATGGTCTTGTGTGCCGTAAATTCGAGGGAAAGATTGCAAGACATGAGGAGGTTAATAACATTATCAAGAGGAGCCTCACAACAGCCAGATGTCCAGCAGAAAGGGAGCCACCCCAGCTATGCAGATCTGATGACAGCCAGAAGCGTCCAGATGGTATCACCCTTCAAGCCTGGACAGACGGGAAGCAGGTGGTGTGGGACTAAACATGTGCATCTACCTTGGCTGCTACCTATCTCCAATACACCAGGGAGGAAGGACGGGCAGTTGCCAGCTTCAGGGAGTCCCAAAAGTCTAGAAAATATGGAGAACTTGCCCATCATTATAAGTTTGTTCCCATAGGCTCAGAGACCCTTGGCTCATGGGAAATGAATGCATCTAAATTTCTTAAGAAGCTGGGATCCCAGGGCAGCTAGTTTTCTGTTCCAGCGGCTCAGTGCGGCTGTTCAAAGGGGTAATGCCTGCTGTATTTTGGGCACACGCCCCAGCTCTGAGGAGCTGGATGAGATTTTCGGCTTATAATCGGTAATACACACCTAACAACATGTACCGTATAAGCCACCTTTATATCAACAATGTATCTCTTAAATCTTCTGTACCATATTATGTAATAAAATATTCCTATTGGTAAAAAGAAGAATGAAAAGATGGGGTGGTAGGGGAAGTGGAAAATTCAAATGGCTTCAGGAAGAAATCCAAATATTCTTCCTTGAAGCCTTTTTAGCCACTTCTCCGAGGCTATGGGTCCCACAATTTACACCAGAGGTGGACCCCTTCCTATTATATATATATATATATATATATATATATATATATATATATATATATATATATATATATATATATATATATATATATATATATATATATATAGGTAGTAGGTTGGTAGACAGCAACCACCCAGGGAAGTACTACCGTCCTGCCAGATGACTGTGAAACAAAAACCTGTAACTGTTTTGCATGATGGTAGGATTGCCGGTTTCTTTTTCTGTCTCATAAACACGCTAGATAACAGGGATATCTTGCTACTCCTACTTACACTTTGGTCACACTTCACAGACACGCACATGCATATATATATATACATACATCTAGGTTTTTCTCCTTTTTCTAAATAGCTCTTGTCCTTTTTTATTTCTTCTATTGTCCATGGGGAAGTGGAAAAGAATCTTTCCTCCGTAAGCCATGCGTGTCGTATGAGGCGACTAAAATGCCGGGAGCAATGTGCTAGTAACCCCTTCTCCTGTATACATTTACTAAAAAAGAGAAGAAGAAAAACTTTATAAAACTGGGTTGCTTAAATGTGTGTGGATGTAGTGCGGATGACAAGAAACAGATGATTGCTGATGTTATGAATGAAAAGAAGTTGGATGTCCTGGCTCTAAGCGAAACAAAGCTGAAGGGGGTAGGAGAGTTTCAGTGGGGGGAAATAAATGGGATTAAATCTGGAGTATCTGAGAGAGTTAGAGCAAAGGAAGGGGTAGCAGTAATGTTAAATGATCAGTTATGGAAGGAGAAAAGAGAATATGAATGTGTAAATTCAAGAATTATGTGGATTAAAGTAAAGGTTGGATGCGAGAAGTGGGTCATAATAAGTGTGTATGCACCTGGAGAAGAGAGGAATGCAGAGGAGAGAGAGAGATTTTGGGAGATGTTAAGTGAATGTATAGGAGCCTTTGAACCAAGTGAGAGAGTAATTGTGGTAGGGGACCTGAATGCTAAAGTAGGAGAAACTTTTAGAGAGGGTGTGGTAGGTAAGTTTGGGGTGCCAGGTGTAAATGATAATGGGAGCCCTTTGATTGAACTTTGTATAGAAAGGGGTTTAGTTATAGGTAATACATATTTTAAGAAAAAGAGGATAAATAAGTATACAAGATATGATATAGGGCGAAATGACAGTAGTTTGTTGGATTATGTATTGGTAGATAAAAGACTGCTGAGTAGACTTCAGGATGTACATGTTTATAGAGGGGCCACAGATATATCAGATCACTTTCTAGTTGTAGCTACACTGAGAGTAAAAGGTAGATGGGATACAAGGAGAATAGAAGCATCAGGGAAGAGAGAGGTGAAGGTTTATAAACTAAAAGAGGAGGCAGTTAGGGTAAGATATAAACAGCTATTGGAGGATAGATGGGCAAATGAGAGCATAGGCAATGGGGTCGAAGAGGTATGGGGTAGGATTAAAAATGTAGTGTTAGAGTGTTCAGCAGAAGTTTGTGGTTACAGGAAAGTGGGTGCAGGAGGGAAGAGGAGCGATTGGTGGAATGATGATGTAAAGAGAGTAGTAAGGGAGAAAAAGTTAGCATATGAGAAGTTTTTACAAAGTAGAAGTGATGCAAGGAGGGAAGAGTATATGGAGAAAAAGAGAGAGGTTAAGAGAGTGGTGAAGCAATGTAAAAAGAGAGCAAATGAGAGAGTGGGTGAGATGTTATCAAGAAATTTTGTTGAAAATAAGAAAAAGTTTTGGAGTGAGATTAACAAGTTAAGAAAGCCTAGAGAACAAATAGATTTGTCAGTTAAAAATAGGAGAGGAGAGTTATTAAATGGAGAGTTAGAGGTATTGGGAAGATGGAGGGAATATTTTGAGGAATTGTTAAATGTTGATGAAGATAGGGAAGCTGTGATTTCGTGTATAGGGCAAGGAGGAATAACATCTTGTAGGAGTGAGGAAGAGCCAGTTGTGAGTGTGGGGGACGTTCGTGAGGCAGTAGGTAAAATGAAAGGGGGTAAGGCAGCCGGGATTGATGGGATAAAGATAGAAATGTTAAAAGCAGGTGGGGATATAGTTTTGGAGTGGTTGGTGCAATTATTTAATAAATGTATGGAAGAGGGTAAGGTACCTAGGGATTGGCAGAGAGCATGCATAGTTCCTTTGTATAAAGGCAAAGGTGATAAAAGAGAGTGCAAAAATTATAGGGGGATAAGTCTGTTGAGTGTACCTGGTAAAGTGTATGGTAGAGTTATAATTGAAAGAATTAAGAGTAAGACGGAGAATAGGATAGCAGATGAACAAGGAGGCTTTAGGAAAGGTAGGGGGTGTGTGGACCAGGTGTTTACAGTGAAACATATAAGTGAACAGTATTTAGATAAGGCTAAAGAGGTCTTTGTGGCATTTATGGATTTGGAAAAGGCGTATGACAGGGTGGATAGGGGGGCAATGTGGCAGATGTTGCAAGTGTATGGTGTAGGAGGTAGGTTACTGAAAGCAGTGAAGAGTTTTTACGAGGATAGTGAGGCTCAAGTTAGAGTATGTAGGAAAGAGGGAAATTTTTTCCCAGTAAAAGTAGGCCTTAGACAAGGATGTGTGATGTCACCGTGGTTGTTTAATATATTTATAGATGGGGTTGTAAGAGAAGTAAATGCGAGGGTCTTGGCAAGAGGCGTGGAGTTAAAAGATAAAGAATCACACACAAAGTGGGAGTTGTCACAGCTGCTCTTTGCTGATGACACTGTGCTCTTGGGAGATTCTGAAGAGAAGTTGCAGAGATTGGTGGATGAATTTGGTAGGGTGTGCAAAAGAAGAAAATTAAAGGTGAATACAGGAAAGAGTAAGGTTATGAGGATAACAAAAAGATTAGGTGTTGAAAGATTGAATATCAGATTGGAGGGAGAGAGTATGGAGGAGGTGAACGTATTCAGATATTTGGGAGTGGACGTGTCAGCGGATGGGTCTATGAAAGATGAGGTGAATCATAGAATTGATGAGGGAAAAAGAGTGAGTGGTGCACTTAGGAGTCTGTGGAGACAAAGAACTTTGTCCTTGGAGGCAAAGAGGGGAATGTATGAGAGTATAGTTTTACCAACGCTCTTATATGGGTGTGAAGCGTGGGTGATGATGTAGACAGCCTGTACTGTCTGCACAGACAGCCCATGCTGTCTGCCAGCTTAGTTCATATTTCGCACCACTCAGGTGCTGCCATCTATAGGCCTTGCCACTTCAGTATGCCCAGACTTGCCTCACCCTCACTCACACAGCGGCCTGGCATCAAGACACAGGTACTCCCAGCTCTCTCTCGTGGGCATGGCCCTCCCGGGCCCTGGGCTCAAACACACAAGCCTGTGGAACCCACCTACTACTTAACAATAAACAAAGAAGCCTCCGAAGAAGACGTATATCATTCACCCCGCTTACAGCCTACCAAACAAGCCCGTTATAAATGGTGACAGCGGTGCTCCGCAGCAGTTGTGTTTGCCTGGAGAGAAGGAGGAAGAGGTATGAAGTCATCTTCACTTCATCACCCTACACAAGAAGGATCCTTCTCTCAACGAGTTATCCTGATGTCGTGTCTGCACGTTTGAGCATCCAGACACAGGTACTAGCAGGATCCAGCCGAAATTTGCCGAAATTCTCCGAGAATTGTAAGTGGCGTCCCAGTGACCCCACGCTGTTTCTCAAGTCACGTGTTCAGCGTCACTTGTATGTTGCTGTTGTTGTTCAGCTCAGCACAGCTGTTTCAGCAAGCCAGAGGTGAGTTTTGTGGTGATTTCTGCGTCCAGTGTGAGCTTCTCCACGTGTTTGTGGGTGGAGGAGGAGGAGGAATGGCCAGATGCCCGCCCTGCCATACACTCACGCACGCACGCTCCTCGCCACCACACTACCATACACTCACCCCTGCCCACTCCCTCTGCTGTGTTTTCTGCTGTTTTTCGTATGAATTCATTGCCAGTGCTGTGTATCCGAGTGCCCGAGGCCACTCGAAGCTACGTGGATCACGACGTCACGTGGGTGTGGGCGATGTCACGTAGACCTACAAAGCCACGTGAGTTACCAGATGTCCCAGGCCTCATGCTGTGGTCTGCTGCCCGCATCACTTCGACGCCACCCACGATGCTGCCCGACTTCATGACGTCACGATGTCTGTTGACGTCACCTCACGATGTCTGCCTGACGTCACCTCACGATGTCTGCCTGACGTCACCTCGCGACATCACGCCTGACATCACATGTCACCATCGAGTGTTCAGTAATTATTTCAGTATTGTCGAGAAGATTGAGAGAAAATATATGTCGTGTGTTAATTAATTCCTCTCAGTCAGTGTTCTCACATTTTAGTATATGTCTTAGTGTCAGTTTTGTGCACAGAAAAGCATCTTTTGCTAGTTTAAGCCATGTTGTACCGTATGTACAGCGGTGTGTTTGTAAGTTTTCCGTGTGTCCAGTGAGGTCTGTGGTCAGACCCTTGAGTAGCACCACTGTGCTAAGTCACCCGCGTGACCAGTGTTTGACAGCTGATTTCTCAGCCCTGAGCGTATGAGCCCCCTTGTACAGAAAGCTTTTATGCTCGTCGCTCGTGTTGTTCTGCAGAATCGTACCTGCTACGATTCCCATCGAGATTTGTTTCACTTCACCTCCAGACCGTCAGAGTGCAGTTATATGTAGAGATACAAGTCTGGGGACGCTTAGGCTAACCTCTGCTATAACTCCAACTGTCGAGAGATGATACTCGTCAAGCCGCAGCCAGGCCTGTCGGCAGGCGCTGTGTCAGCCTCGTGTCACAAGCTTCAGTGAGCAGCCTGCACAAAGAAGATGTCACTTTGACTGCTAGCTCTCTCACTGCAGTCTGGTGTATGATGTTACGACTCCCAGATGTTTCGCCCAGTCGTCTCTGCCACGACTCGCTCCACAACTCGCTCCACGCTCGCCGGCAGTGACAGCCCAGCGACAGTACCAGTCGAGAAGTGTTCTCCTGAGTCGCTTGCCAGAAGTCCTGCCCAGTTGCCGAGTTTTGTCGACGCCTCACTCGAGGGCACCAGCATGTCGTGCCCCAGGTTGAGTGAAAACCTGCAGCGACTCCTACGATGACTGCTTCACCAGAGGAGACCGTACCCTGTTACGTCACAGCTCAGCTGCGGCGATGTCTCCTGTGTTGCAGTACCTGTCCAGACGCAGGAAGGCGTGCAGTGATGCACTTCGATGCTCACTGCCTTTGACCACGATGTTTAGCACACCCCACATGTTTTTTTCTTCCCTCCCTGTAGGAAGTTTTTTTTTCCATGTCCATATGTATATATATGTTTTTATTTTGTGTTCTGTGCCCTGTTCCTACGAGAGAGAGCCTGAGTTTCTTTTACCACCAGTATTGTCGCGTCGGGATGACGCGCGGTAGGTGGCCGAGCGTATGTAGACAGCCTGTACTGTCTGCACAGACAGCCCATGCTGTCTGCCAGCTTAGTTCATATTTCGCGCCACTCAGGTGCTGCCATCTATAGGCCTTGCCACTTCAGTATGCCCAGACTTGCCTCACCCTCACTCACACAGCGGCCTGGCATCAAGACACAAGTACTCCCAGCTCTCTCTCGTGGGCATGGCCCTCCTGGGCCATGGGCTCGAACACACAAGCCTGTGGAACCCACCTACTACTTAACAATAAACAAAGAAGCCTCCGAAGAAGACGTATATCATTCACCCCGCTTACAGCCTACCAAACAAGCCCGTTATAATGAATGTTGCAGCGAGGAGAAGGCTGGAGGCAGTGGAGATGTCATGTCTGAGGGCAATGTGTGGTGTGAATATAATGCAGAGAATTCGTAGTTTGGAAGTTAGGAGGACGTGCGGGATTACCAAAACTGTTGTCCAGAGGGCTGAGGAAGGGTTGTTGAGGTGGTTCGGACATGTAGAGAGAATGGAGCAAAACAGAATGACTTCAAGAGTGTATCAGTCTGTAGTGGAAGGAAGGCGGGGTAGGGGTCGGCCTAGGAAAGGTTGGAGGGAGGGGGTAAAGGAGGTTTTGTGTGCGAGGGGCTTGGACTTCCAGGAGGCATGCATGAGCGTGTTTGATAGGAGTGAATGGAGACAAATGGTTTTTAATACTTGACGTGCTGTTGGAGTGTGAGCAAAGTAACATTTATGAAGGGATTCAGGGAAACCGGCAGGCCGGACTTGAGTCCTGGAGATGGGAAGTACAGTGCCTGCACTCTGAAGGAGGGGTGTTAATGTTGCAGTTTAAAAACTGTAGTGTAAAGAACCCTTCTGGCAAGACAGTGATGGAGTGAATGATGGTGAAAGTTTTTCTTTTTCGGGCCACCCTGCCTTGGTGGGAATCGGCCAGTGTGATAATAAGTATATATATATATATATATATATATATATATATATATATATATATATATATATATATATATATATATATACATATATATATATATATATATATATATATATATATATTATATATATATATAACAACACTGCGCTAGGCAAGGATTCGAACCCATGTTGTACTGGCCTGCCTCATGGTAAGCGAGAACCACATAACGCTTTAAACCACAGGACCACCCAACCCTACAAGAATGGTGCAGCCAGCACACACCTAGCTGTTGGGCCGCCATCCGAGGGCATACGGAAGTGTGGGAGCTCCTAAGCTAACTTCATTCTCATCCCTGTTTGGTGTATTGATCAATAACAATACCAATACCACTCGTTCATGGTTACAATAATGTACAAATATATATATATATATATATATATATATATATATATATATATATATATATATATATATATATATATATATATATATATATATATATATATATATATATATATATATATATATATATATATATATATATATAAATATATATATATATATATATATATATATATATATAAATATATATATATATATATATATATATATATATATATATACATATATATATATATATATATATATATATATATATATATATATATATATATATATATATATATATATATATATATGTATATATATATTTATTATCTTATTATCACACTGGCCGATTCCCAGGGTGGCCGAAAAAGAAAAACTTTCACCATCATTCACTCCATCACTGTCTTGCCAGAAGGGTGCTTTACACTACAGTTTTTAAACTGCAACATTAACACCCCTCCTTCAGAGTGCAGGCACTGTACTTCCCATCTCCAGGACTCAAGTCCGGCCTGCCGGTTTCCCTGGACCCCTTCATAAATGTTACTTTGCTCACACTCCAACAGCACGTCAAGTATTAAAAACCATTTGTCTCCATTCACTCCTATCAAACACGCTCACGCATGCCTGATGGAAGTCCAAGCCCCTCGCACACAAAACCTCCTTTACCCCCTCTCTCCAACCTTTCCTAGGCCGACCCCTACCTCGCCTTCCTTCCACTACAGACTGATACACTCTTGAAGTTATTCTGTTTCGCTCCATTCTCTTCACATGTCCGAACCACCTCAACAACCCCTCCTCAGCCCTCTGGACAACAGTTTTGGTAATCCCGCACCTCCTCCTAACTTCCAAACTACGAATTCTCTGCATTATATTCACACCACACATTGCCCTCAGACATGACATCTCCACTGCCTCCAGCCTTCTCCTCGCTGCAACATTCATCACCCATGCTTCACACCCATATAAGAGCGTTGGTAAAACTATACTCTCATACATTCCCCTCTTTGCCTCCAAGGACAAAGTTCTTTGTCTCCACAGACTCCTAAGTGCACCACTCACTCTTTTTCCCTCATCAATTCTATGATTCACCTCATCTTTCATAGACCCATCCGCTGACACGTCCACTCCCAAATATCTGAATACATTCACCTCCTCCATACTCTCTCCCTCCAATCTGATATTCAATCTTTCATCACCTAATCTTTTTGTTATCCTCATAACCTTACTCTTTCCTGTATTCACCTTTAATTTTCTTCTTTTGCACACCCTACCAAATTCATCCACCAATCTCTGCAACTTCTCTTCAGAATCTCCCAAGAGCACAGTGTCATCAGCAAAGAGCAGCTGTGACAACTCCCACTTTGTGTGTGATTCTTTATCTTTTAACTCCACGCCTCTTGTCAAGACCCTCGCATTTACTTCTCTTACAACCCCATCTATAAATATATTAAACAACCACGGTGACATCACACATCCTTGTCTAAGGCCTACTTTTACTGGGAAATAATTTCCCTCTTTCCTACATACTCTAACTTGAGCCTCACTATCCTCGTAAAAACTCTTCACTGCTTTCAGTAACCTACCTCCTACACCATACACTTGCAACATCTGCCACATTGCCCCCCTATCCACCCTGTCATACGCCTTTTCCAAATCCATAAATGCCACAAAGACCTCTTTAGCCCTATCTAAATACTGTTCACTTATATGTTTCACTGTAAACACCTGGTCCACACACCCCCTACCTTTCCTAAAGCCTCCTTGTTCATCTGCTATCCTATTCTCCATCTTACTCTTAATTCTTTCAATAATAATTCTACCATACACTTTACCAGGTATACTCAGCAGACTTATCCCCCTATAATTTTTGCACTCTCTTTTATCACCTTTGCCTTTATACAAAGGAACTATGCATGCTCTCTGCCAATCCCTAGGTACCTTACCCTCTTCCATACATTTATTAAATAATTGCACCAACCACTCCAAAACTATATCCCCACCTGATTTTAACATTTCTATCTTTATTCCATCAATCCCGGCTGCCTTACCCCCTTTCATTTTACCTACTGCCTCACGAACTTCCCCCACACTCACAACTGGCTCTTCCTCACTCCTACAAGATGTTATTCCTCCTTGTCCTATACACGAAATCACAGCTTCCCTATCTTCATCAACATTTAACAATTCCTCAAAATATTCCCTCCATCTTCCCAATACCTCTAACTCTCCATTTAATAACTCTCCTCTCCTATTTTTAACTGACAAATCCATTTGTTCTCTAGGCTTTCTTAACTTGTTAATCTCACTCCAAAACTTTTTCTTATTTTCAACAAAATTTGTTGATAACATCTCACCCACTCTCTCATTTGCTCTCTTTTTGCATTGCTTCACCACTCTCTTAACCTCTCTCTTTTTCTCCATATACTCTTCCCTCCTTGCATCACTTCTACTTTGTAAAAACTTCTCATATGCTAACTTTTTCTCCCTTACTACTCTCTTTACATTATCATTCCACCAATCGCTCCTCTTCCCTCCCGCACCCACTTTCCTGTAACCACAAACTTCTGATGAACACTAACACTACATTTTTAAACCTTCCCCATACCTCTTCGACCCCATTGCCTATGCTCTCATTAGCCCATCTATCCTCCAATAGCTGTTTATATCTTACCCTAACTGCCTCCTCTTTTAGTTTATAAACCTTCACCTCTCTCTTCCCTGATGCTTCTATTCTCCTTGTATCCCATCTACCTTTTACTCTCAGTGTAGCTACAACTAGAAAGTGATCTGATATATCTGTGGCCCCTCTATAAACATGTACATCCTGAAGTCTACTCAACAGTCTTTTATCTACCAATACATAATCCAACAAACTACTGTCATTTCGCCCTACATCATATCTTGTATACTTATTTATCCTCTTTTTCTTAAAATATGTATTACCTATAACTAAACCCCTTTCTATACAAAGTTCAATCAAAGGGCTCCCATTATCATTTACACCTGGCACCCCAAACTTACCTACCACACCCTCTCTAAAGTTTCTCCCACTTTAGCATTCAGGTCCCCTACCACAATTACTCTCTCACTTGGTTCAAAGGCTCCTATACATTCACTTAACATCTCCCAAAATCTCTCTCTCTCCTCTGCATTCCTCTCTTCTCCAGGTGCATACACGCTTATTATGACCCACTTCTCGCAACCAACCTTTACTTTAATCCACATAATTCTTGAATTTACACATTCATATTCTCTTTTCTCCTTCCATAACTGATCGTTTAACATTACTGCTACCCCTTCCTTTGCTCTAACTCTCTCAGATACTCTAGATTTAATCCCATTTATTTCCCCCCACTGAAACTCTCCTACCCTTTTCAGCTTTGTTTCGCTTAGGGCCAGGACATCCAACTTCTTTTCATTCATAACATCAGCAATCATCTGTTTCTTGTCATCCGCACTACATCCACGCACATTTAAGCATCCCAGTTTTATAAAGTTTTTCTTCTTCTCTTTTTTAGTAAGTGTCTACAGGAGAAGGGGTTACTAGCCCATTGCTCCCGGCATTTTAGTCGCCTCATACGACACGCATGGCTTACGGAGGAAAGATTCTTTTCCACTTCCCCATGGACAATAGAAGAAATACAGAAGAACAAGAGCTATTTAGAAAAAGGAGAAAAACCTAGATGTATGTTTATATATATGCATGTGCGTGTCTGTCAAGTGTGACCAAAGTGTAAGTAGGAGTAGCAAGATATCCCTGTTATCTAGCGTGTTTATGAGACAGAAAAAGAAACCAGCAATCCTACCATCATGCAAAACAGTTACAGGTTTCTGTTTCACAGTCATCTGGCAGGACGGTAGTACTTCCCTGGGTGGTTGCTGTCTTCCAACCTACTACCTATATATATATATAATATATATATTTATATATATATATATATATATATATATATATATATATATATATATATATATATATATATATATATATATATATATATATATTATATATATATATATATATATATATATATATATATATATATATATATATATATATATATATATATATATATAA
The DNA here is from genome assembly GCF_038502225.1 of Cherax quadricarinatus. Lineage (NCBI taxonomy): Eukaryota > Metazoa > Arthropoda > Malacostraca > Decapoda > Parastacidae > Cherax > Cherax quadricarinatus. The sequence goes on along the minus strand of NW_027196945.1, from coordinate 31,486 downwards.
TATATATATATGTCGTGCCGAATAGGCAGAACTTGCGATCATCTTGCCATATAAGACAAGTGAAAATTTGTGTATGCAATAATTTCGCCAAAATCATTCTGATCCTAACGAAAAAATATATTTGATTGTGTTTTTTCAGTACTATATTATTGTAAACTTATTTAAAATTTATTTCGTTGGGTTAGGCTAAAATAAATTGCTCTTATTATAACAAGGTTAGGTAAGTTTTCTAAGATTCTCTTGGTGCAAAATTAAAAATTTTTACATTAACATTAATGAAAAAAATATATAAGAGAAAATTTCAGAAAGGACTTAATTTTAAATGAGTTCTTGCTAATTGACCAGTTTTACATATTCGGCACGATATATATATATATATATACATACATACATATATATATATATATATATATATATATATATATATATATATATATATATATATATATATATATATATATATATATATATATATATATATATATATATATGCAATAAGATCACAGTAAACAGGTGATTTCAGAATATGCAAAACAACCACTCGGAAAGAATAGAGAAATTCCAAGTGCTTTCGTGACTACTCACATTATCAAGGAACATAGTTCCTTGATAATGTGAGTAGTCACGAAAGCGCTTGGAATTTCTCTATTCTTTCAGAGTGGTTGTTTTGCATATATATATATATATATATATATATATATATATATATATATATATATATATATATATATATATATATATATATATATATATATATATATATATATATATATATATATATATATATATATATATATATATATATATATATATATATATATATATATATATATATATATATCCATGTCTAACGAGAAACTTATTTTCTCAAACCACATGACCTGTTGTAAACGATTAGAAAAAGCTTAGGGCTGGCTTTTTATATCTTATAATTTCCTACCTGACATCTCAGAAACCCTCCTACTCCATATGGGTAGTACGGGGATGATGGTAGGGTGGGGTTGGCACTGACCACTAACCCGGACTGGGTAACCGTGGCCAATGACACCTACGTTTCTCTAAGACCTTTTTCCCTGCTTTGGTTGCTCCCTTGCACACCTCCTGATGACGCACCGAGAAGTGTGAAAGTGCTTGAGCTAAAGATTTCCACACTCCCCCGTGGCTTGTCCTGCATATATATAAATAAATAAATATATATATATATATATATATATATATATATATATATATATATATATATGTGTGTGTGTGTGTGTGTGTGTGTGTGTGTGTGTGTGTGTGTGTGTGTGTGTGTGTGTGTGTGTGTGTGTGTGTCTGTGTGTGTGTGTGTGTGTGTGTGTGTGTGTGTGTGTGTGCAAGACAAGCCAAAGGGGGGGATGGAAATCTTTAGCTCAAATACTTTCACACTTGTCAGTGCATCATCAGGAGCTGTGCAGTATTGCAAGAGAGCAACTAAAGCAGAGAGTTCTCAGAGTAGTGTAGTGCGGATGTGCCACCGGCCAAGGTTACCCTTAGAATATGGTTAGTGGTCAGTTCCAACCCTACCCTACCACCATCCCTCTTTCCCCATATGGTGTAGGAGGGTTTCTGAGATGTCAAGTATGAAATTATAAGATATAATGGCTAGCCCCAAGCTTTTCCTAGTCGTTTATAACAGGTCATGTGGTTTGAGAAAATACGTTTCTCGTTGGATATTAAACACAAGGATTGCTATTATTCTGTTTAACCTTTTTAAGTAATAAAAGAAATAAACAGAATGTGCTCTTTGTGCGTTTAAATGTCCAGCTCTGAGGTACTCGAATATTCTATCTACTATTCTTCTCAGAGTCGGTCAATATGCCTCACTTGGGAATCTTCTGTGCTTTTCTGATAATATTTCTGTGATCTAAATTTCTAATTTCTATTAATACCTTTTAACCTCTCCTTATGTTATCTCGTAATCTTGTGTGCTTGTCACTGTATTGTACACTAACAGCTAAATGCGTTAAATAACCATTCACAACTGACGTGGTACGAAGTTTTGGTGCGTAAACACAGATCGAGCGTCACCAATCCATCAACCCACCTGGCATAATGAACAATCATGTGATTTTGTATAGCATCGTTATTTAAGACTGTGTACAATGGACTCGACTAAATAGCTATTGAACTTGTATAACCCATAATTTGAGTTATATACTGTATTCCTTTAATGTTTCAAGAGGGAAGATTTAATTGTTTCTATGACAGAATTGTTTGGTACTGTAATCTCGGCACCATCCCATTCCGGTGGGTGATTACATGAACTAACGTGGTTATTAAAGATAGCATTCGACTCCTGCCCTGTCCTGACTGAGTATTTATGTTGGGCTATTCTGGTTTCCAGAAATTTACCTGTTTGACCTATGTAAGAGAGAGGACACTGTGTACATGGGACCTTGTATACCCCACCAACTTTGTTGGAGTGTGTGTTTTTAATCAGTCTTTGTTTCACTGTCCCCGTGTTTTTGAAAGCAAGGTTTATATTGATCTTTTTTAACGCCTCATGTAGGCAAACCAGATTCTCATTGTATGGTTAAACTAGTATATTTTTCCTGCCCACCACTTCCTTAGGTTCAGTCCTGTAGAAAGTCTTTCTTGCTGACATTAATGCCTTCTCTACAAAATCCCTAGGATACCTCAGTTTTGTGGCTATGTTGAATATCTTGCTGGTTTCGTCCTCTAAGTACTCTGGATTGCAGATGCACAAGGCCCTCAAGAACACTGTGAGGAACACACTACTTTTTACCCCGGTTTCATGGTTGGAATAGTAAGTGAATGTATGACGACACATTGGTGGACTTCCTATAAACTGTTAATTTGAATTTTCTATCGACACAATGGATTAAAACATCTTGGAATGGCTAAGTGTTATTTATTTCATGTTCTGTGGTGAACTTAATGGAATGTATTGTGGCATTGAGTCTGGGTAGGAACTCATGAATGTTATGATCATTAGGCAACAGGCAAAGAACATAATCTAAGTATCTGAACCAACTAGCTTTATTTGGGAGAATGTCGTTAAGAAGTCTGGTCTCATAGAATTCCATACATAGGTTTGCTGAGTAAGGGCCTAAGGGGATTTCGAATTGCCATGCCTTATTTTTGAGCGTAGTATTTCCCTTCAAACACGAATTTGTAATTAGTAACACAAAGTTTTATCAATTCAATTATTGTTTTCGTGGGGTATGGTTGGGGAAGTTTTTTAGTTCCTCTTCAAGGTACGAAAGCAAGTCAGGGACAGGGACTTTGGTGACTTCTCATAATATCAAGGAATTATAAAAAACAAAACATCAACAGGTAGGCATATAAAGGGTCAAGACTACACCTCACAGTCACGTCACAACAAGTCTACACCTCACAGTCACGTCACCACAACAAGTATACACCTCACAGTCACATCATAACACCTGACTCTGTGAAACTCACCTGATAGTCTACCCAAGCATTATATTCTTCCCAAATTTTATTAATTATAAATGAATCCAATTTATATGAACCATAATTTATATTTATATTATTTTCAAACTACTTTTTATGAAACATGATTCTATTATATTCCTGTCGACCATGGACTTGCCTAATACAACTTTCTCAACATTTTGAAAATCAATTGGATGGTGAAAATCTCTCAGATGAATAAATAGAGCATTAGAATCTTGTCCAGTTCTAACTCTATATTTAATTTGTTTTAACCTTAGAGACTTTTAGTAGTTTGACTGAAATAAACTTTATCGCATATTTTACCAGGAGTCTTATAGAAACACCCGTAAAATATGCGATGAAGTTTATTACAGTCAAACTGGTAAAAGTCTCAAACTAAGATTAAAACTTGATATAAAATTGGCAGCAAAAAGAAACATTAAACTGGAACCCACAAATTTGTGATCACAATACGAAAATACTTAAAATACGCCTCCTTTTAAGGTTTAAAGCTGATAAGAGGAGGCATTCATTAGTTATGTCATGGAAAACAATTTGCTTAATAAAATTGGCAAATTGAAATTTACACAGCTCAAAGGCGATCAGAAAACGTATTCGTTAGCAATTGATCTGATTCCACCAATTCAAAGTTTTGAAACTATTTCACTAAAATTTCAAATTTGCAACTATTCGGACTAAACTTATGAGTTATCATTTTGAATGAAAATTCTTATAAATTTGTGGGAGAAATGACCTCACGTGGGAAAGTTTGTGGGAGGATAATTATGCCATAAAACTGTGGGCTTTTCTGTGGGAATTTTTCTTTTGTGGGATCTTTTATGGGAGTTTTGTTATGTGGAATTTTTGTGTGGGAAAAGTCCAACCTCGTCAATTTCTTCTGAAAATATTCGCATAGCGACACCTATCTGATGTTAATTAAGAAAAGAATAAAATAATAGTATGATTATTATTATTATAATCAAAGGGGAAGCGCTAAACCCGGAGGATTATACAGCGCCGGGGGGGGGGGGGATGTCGAAGGCATTCAGGCTTAATTCGGGGAACTGGAGCACAGATCCAATTCCCTAAATCAAGAGCCCCTCACCAACATCAAGGAACCTTCCTTGAGGGGAATAATGGTATGAGCAAATTACATCTGACAATGAAACACGTCCATGGCGATCCGTCTGGGATGTGTTTCCATCCTGTATACTTCTCGCTGGTCTCCACCCACTGATACAACTCCATTCATTTCTTAACTCACTTCTACTCTAAGAATATACTATTTGCCCCTCTCAAGACCGGACGACATGAGTAATAAAAAGTACAGCCACAGACATTCTTTGTTTTGGGAAAATGATCATAAATACAAAGGTGAACTATGACTTACTTATAACCTATATTTTGTAACTGAGTTTATTATTTTTCTTCATTATGCTGCTCAATCTTAAGGTTAAAGTTTTGCTAAAATATACTTTTTATTGATAGCATCAGTGGAGTGTTGCACAAGTATGTACGTGTTGCACTACCTGCTATTGTCATGTGGGTTATATAACGTGGATGGGGCAAAAATTGGTAGTGAGTCATCTACTGGTTACTGGTTACTGGTAACTGGTTACTGGTAACTGGTTACTGGTAACTGGTTACTGGTAACTGGTTACTGGTAACTGGTTACTGGTAACTGGTTACTGGTAACTGGTAACTGGTACTACTGAGACTATACTATTATTACACTACACGTTATACTATTATTACACTACACGTTATACTATTATTTATTACACTACATTTTATACTATTATTACACTATATGTTATACTATTATTACACTATATGTTATACTATTATTACACTATATGTTATACTATTATTACACTATATGTTATACTATTATTACACTATATGTTATACTATTATTACACTATATGTTATACTATTATTACACTATATGTTATACTATTATTACACTATATGTTATACTATTATTACACTACACGTTATACTATTATTACACTATATGTTATACTATTATTACACTATATGTTATACTATTATTACACTATATGTTATACTATTATTACACTACACGTTATACTATTATTACACTATATGTTATACTATTATTACACTACACGTTATACTATTATTACACTATATGTTATACTATTATTACACTATATGTTATACTATTATTACACTACATGTTATACTATTATTACACTATATGTTATACTATTATTACACTACACGTTATACTATTATTACACTACATGTTATACTATTATTACACTACATGTTATACTATTATTACACTATATGTTATACTATTATTACACTATATGTTATACTATTATTACACTATATGTTATACTATTATTACACTATATGTTATACTATTATTACACTATATGTTATACTATTATTACACTATATGTTATACTATTATTACACTACATGTTATACTATTATTACACTATATGTTATACTATTATTACACTATGTTATACTATTATTACACTACATGTTATACTATTATTACACTATATGTTATACTATTATTACACTATATGTTATACTATTATTACACTATGTTATACTATTATTACACTACATGTTATACTATTATTACACTATATGTTATACTATTATTACACTACATGTTATACTATTATTACACTATATGTTATACTATTATTACACTACGTTATACTATTATTACACTACATGTTATACTATTATTACACTACATGTTATACTATTATTACACTACACGTTATACTATTACTACACTACGTTATACTATTATTACACTATATGTTATACTATTATTACACTATATGTTATACTATTATTACTCTACATGTTATACTATTATTACACTACATGTTATACTATTATTACACTATATGTTATACTATTATTACACTACGTTATACTATTATTACACTACATGTTATACTATTATTACACTACATGTTATACTATTATTACACTACACGTTATACTATTACTACACTACGTTATACTATTATTACACTACATGTTATACTATTATTACACTATATGTTATACTATTATTACTCTACATGTTATACTATTATTACACTATGTTATACTATTATTACACTACATGTTATACTATTATAACACTAACTAATACACTATTTGGGCTATCGAAAATATGTCAATACTGTATCAAGGGAAATGAACGTTATTATGTAATATTTTGTAATACGTGCAGTAGGTGGCCATGTCTCGAGCACCTACCATATATATATATTAATAAAGAAATGGAATGGCCTTCCTGTTATGCCAAGGCCACTCTTGCTTATAAATCAATTTAAGCCTATAATAGCTAAACAAATTTAATGGCTAAAACTATATTGGTAATATTGCTGAAATTAATATTTATTCACAAATAACCCACTCATGTGAGATTAGTATAAGTAACGTCACTAAAAATGAGATCATGTACTATGAGATCAGCTTAGCCTGTGTCACTTGGAGACGTTATCATGTAGTTACCGTTTAATATAAGCTTAACCTGTCACTGTGGAGATATCATGTAGTTACCATTAACATAAGCCTAGCCTGTGTCACTGTGGAGACGATATCATGTAGCTACCGTTTAAGATAAGCTTAGTCTGTGTCACTGTGGAGATATCATGTAGTTACCGTTAACATAAGCCTAGCCTGTATCACTGTGGAGACGATATCATGTAATTACCGTGTAAGTTCAGCTTAGCCTGTGCCACCGTAGAGGAGAAATTCCGTACCAACGTAAGTTGTCTATTTCTGTCCTTGAAATTTGCAACATATATAGAACAATGTTCTCTTTCTATCTTGTCACTTAGAGTTCGTAGGCTAACTCTTGTATATAGAAGCAATGTCTATGTAAACTGTACACGAAATATTCCACTTATATAGGTAAACGAACCATGAGTATGGTTGCGTCATGACTAACACACCTCCGCCAGCTGCTGCCTCTCAGCACAGTCAGGGAGACAGTTGACACTTACTTTATATTCTATATTGATTAATAAGCCTTAATAAGGTCTAATATTTATTATGTAATTATATATGGATATAGGAATTAGGTTATCAATATAAATGTGTCTAAATTAGTTACTTTAGACATGTATAAATCTGGTAATACAATGTATAGTGTCTACTGTTAGGGAGAGTGGACGGTACAAGCTCACACGTCCTGCACACGTCTGTTTTCGTGTTCCACTTATTCTTTACTGCGTGTTGCCATTTTGACGGAAATTCTCATAAATTTGTGGGAGAAATGATCTCACGTGGGAACGTTTGTGTTAGGATATTTATGCCATAAAACTGTGGGATTTTTTCTGTGGGAATTTCATTCTTTTGTGGGAAGATTTATGGGAGTTTTTGGATGTGGTATTTTTGTAGGAAAAAGTCCGACCTAGTCAGTTTCTTTGGAAATACTTACATAGTGAAACCTATCTGATGTTAAGAAAATAATAAAATAAAGGTATAGTAAATTACATGTCACAACCGAGGTTCATTAAGTTCAGGAACACGTCCATGACGATCCTTCTGAGACGTGTCTCCATCCAGTACAGTTATTCCTGGTCTCCAACCACTTATCTAATTCCATGAATTGGTAACTCAATTCTACTTTCAGTAGAACTGAGTTACTGAAGACGTCATAATAACCAGACGTCATAATAAATAAAAAGTACAGCCAGGGATATTTTTTTGTTGAAATGATTATAAGATACAAAGGTGAGGTATGACTTAACTATATTTTTATAACAGAACTTTGTATTGCATTTTATTTCTTTAAAGATCTGCTAAAACAACTTTTTATTGATAGCAATGATGGAGTGTTTCACAAGTGTATATAGTTATACTACTTGATATACCATTATTAAACTACCGGCACAAGTGTATATATGTTATACTAAATGATATACCATTATTAAACTACCGGCACAAGTGTATATATGTTATACTACTTGATATACCATTATTAAACTACCGGCACAAGTGTATATATGTTATACTAATTGATATACCATTATTAAACTACCGGCACAAGTGTATATATGTTATACTACCTGATATACCATTATTAAACTACCGGAACAAGTGTATATATGTTATACTACTTGATATACCATTATTAAACTACCGGCACAAGTGTATATATGTTATACTACCTGATATACCATTATTAAACTACCGGCACAAGTGTATACACGTATATGTTATACTACTTGATATACCATTATTAAACTACCGGCACAAGTGTATATATGTTATACTACCTGATATACCATTATTAAACTACCGGCACAAGTGTATATATGTTATACTACCTGATATACCATTATTAAACTACCGGCACAAGTGTATTTATGTTATACTACTTGATATACCATTATTAAACTACCGGCACAAGTGTATATATGTTATACTACTTGATATACCATTATTAAACTACCGGCACAAGTGTATATATGTTATACTACCTGATATACCATTATTAAACTACCGGTACAAGTGTATATATGTTATACTACTTGATATACCATTATTAAACTACCGGCACAAGTGTATATATGTTATACTACGTGATATACCATTATTAAACTACCGGCACAAGTGTATATATGTTATACTACCTGATATACCATTATTAAACTACCGGTACAAGTGTATATATATGTTATACTACCTGATATACCGTTATTAAACTACCGTCACAAGTGTATACATGTTATACTACCTGATAAACCATTATTACACTACCGGCACAAGTGTACATATGTTATACTACTTGATATACCATTATTAAACTACCGGCACAAGTGTATATATGTTATACTACCTGACATAAAATTAATAAACTACCGGTACAAGTGTATATATGTCATACTACTTGATATACCATTATTAAACTACCGGCACAAGTGTATATATGTTAAACTACTTGATATACCATTATTAAACTACCAGCACAAGTGTATATATGTTATACTACCTGATATACCATTATTAAACTACCGGCACAAGTGTATATATGTTATACTACCTGATATACCATTATTAAACTACCGGCACAAGTGTATATATGTTATACTACTTGATATACGATTATTAAACTACAGGCACAAGTGTATATATGTTATACTACCTGATATACCATTATTAAACTACCGGCACAAGTGTATATATGTTATACTACCTGATATACCATTATTAAACTACCGGCACAAGTGTACATATGTTATGCTACCTGATATACCATTATTAAACTACCGGCACAAGTGTATATATGTTATACTACTTGGTATACCATTATTAAACTACAGGCACAAGTGTATATATGTTATACTACTTGATATACCATTATTAAACTACCGGCACAAGTGTATATATGTTATACTACCTGATATACCATTATTAAACTACCGGCACAAGTGTATATATATGTTATACTACTTGATATACCATTATTAAACTACCGGCACAAGTGTATATATGTTATACTAAATGATATACCATTATTAAACTACCGGCACAAGTGTATATATGTTATACTACCTGATATACCATTATTAAACTACCGGCACAAGTGTATATATGTTATACTACCTAATATACCATTATTAAACTACCGGTACAAGTGTATATATATGTTACACTACCTGATATACCGTTATTAAACTACCGGCACAAGTGTATACATGTTATACTACCTGATAAACCATTATTACACTAAAGGCACAAGTGTATATATGTTATACTACTTGATATACCATTATTAAACTACCGGCACAAGTGTATATATGTTATACTACCTGACATAAAATTATTAAACTACCGGTGCAAGTGTATATATGTTATACTACTTGATATACCATTATTAAACTACCGGCACACGTGTATAAATGTTAAACTACTTGATATACCATTATTAAACTACCAGCACAAGTGTATATATGTAATACTACCTGATATACAATTATTAAACTACCGGCACAAGTGTATATATGTTATACTACCTGATATACCAATATTTAACTACCGGCACAAGTGTATATATGTTATACTACTTGATATACCATTATTAAACTACAGGCACAAGTGTATATATGTTATATTACCTGATATACCATTATTAAACTACCGGCACAAGTGTATATATGTTATACTACCTGATATACCATTATTAAACTACCGGCACAAGTGTACATATGTTATACTACCTGATATACCATTATTAAACTACCGGCACAAGTGTATATATGTAATACTACCTGATATACCATTATTAAACTACCGGCACAAGTGTATATATGTTATACTACCTGATATACCATTATTTAACTACCGGCACAAGTGTATATATGTTATACTACCTGATATACCATTATTAAACTACCGACACAAGTGTTTATATGTTATACTACTTGATATACCATTATTAAACTACCGGCACAAGTGTATATATGTTATACTACCTGATATACCATTATTAAACTACCGGCACAAGTGTATATATGTTATACTACCTGACAAACCATTATTAAACTACCGGCACAAGTGTATATATGTTATACTACCTAATATACCATTATTAAACTACCGGTACAAGTGTATATATGTTATACTACCTGATATACCGTTATTAAACTACCGGCACAAGTGTATACATGTTATACTACCTGATAAACCATTATTACACTACCGGCACAAGTGTATATATGTTAAACTACTTGATATACCATTATTAAACTACCGGCACAAGTGTATATATGTTATACTACCTTACATACCATTATTAAACTACAGGTAAAAGTGTATATATGTTATACTACTTGATATACCATTATTAAACTACCGGTACAAGTGTATATATGTTATACTACCTGATATACCATTATTAAACTACCGGCACAAGTGTATATATGTTATACTACCTAATATACCATTATTAAACTACCGGCACAAGTGTATATATGTTATACTACCTGATATACCATTATTAAACTAACGGCACAAGTGTATATATGTTATACTACCTGATATACCATTATTAAACTACCGGCACAAGTGTATATATGTTATCCTACTTGATGTACCATTATTAAACTACCGGCACAAGTGTATGTATGTTAAACTACATGATATACCATTACTAAACTACCGGCACAAGTGAATATATGCTATACTACTTGATATACCATTATTAAACTACCGGCACAAGTGTATAATGTTATACTACCTGATATACCATTATTAAACAACCGTCATAAGTGTATATATGTTATACTACCTGATATACCATTATTAAACTACCGGCACAAGTGTATATATGTCATACTACCTGATATACCATTATTAAACTACCGGCACAAGTGTATATATGTTATACTACTTGATATACCATTATTAAACTACCGGCACAAGAATATATATGTTATACTACCTGATATACCATTATTAAACTGCAGGCACAAGTGGATATATGTTATACTACCTAATGTACCATTATTAAACTACTGGCACAAGTGTATACATGTTATACTACCTGATATACCATTATTAAACTACCGGCACAAGTGTATATATTATTATACTACTTGATATACCATTATTAAACTACCGGCACAAGTGTATATATGTTATACTACCTGACATACCATTATTAAACTACCGGTACAAGTGTATATATGTTATACTACTTGATATACCATTATTAAACTACCTGCACAAGTGTATATTTGTTATACTACCAGATATACCATTATTAAACTACCGGCTCAAGTGTTTATATGTTATACTACCTGATATACCATTATTAAACTACCGGCACTAGTGTATATATGTTATACTACTTGATATACCATTATTAAACAACCGGAACAAGTGTATATATGTTATACTACTTGATATACCATTATTAAACTACCGGCACAAGTGCATATATGTTATACTACCTGATATACCATTATTAAACTACCGGCACAAGTGTATATATGTTATACTACCTGATATACCATTATTAAACTACCGGCACAAGTGTATATATGTTATACTACTTGATATACCATTATTAAACTACCGGCACAAGTGTATATATGTTATACTACCTGATATACCATTATTAAACTACCGGCACAAGTGTATATATGTTATACTACTTGATATACCATTATTAAACTACCGGCACAAGTGTATATATGTTATACTACCTGATATACCATTATTAAACTACCGGCACAAGTGTATATATGTTATACTACCAGATATACCATTATTAAACTACCGGTACAAGTGTATATATATGTTATACTACCTGATATACCGTTATTAAACTACCGGCACAAGTGTATACATGTTATACTACCTGATAAACCATTATTACACTACCGGCACAAGTGTATATATGTTATACTACTTGATATACCATTATTAAACTACCGGCACAAGTGTATATATGTTATACTACCTGACATAAAATTAATAAACTACCGGTACAAGTGTATATATGTCATACTACTTGATATACCATTATTAAACTACCGGCACAAGTGTATATATGTTAAACTACTTGATATACCATTATTAAACTACCAGCAAAAGTGTATATATGTTATACTACCTGATATACCATTATTAAACTACCGGCACAAGTGTATATATGTTATACTACCTGATATACCATTATTAAACTACCGGCACAAGTGTATATATGTTATACTACTTGATATACGATTATTAAACTACAGGCACAAGTGTATATATGTTATACTACCTGATATACCATTATTAAACTACCGGCACAAGTGTATATATGTTATACTACCTGATATACCATTATTAAACTACCGGCACAAGTGTACATATGTTATGCTACCTGATATACCATTATTAAACTACCGGCACAAGTGTATATATGTTATACTACTTGGTATACCATTATTAAACTACAGGCACAAGTGTATATATGTTATACTACTTGATATACCATTATTAAACTACCGGCACAAGTGTATATATGTCATACTACCTGATATACCATTATTAAACTACCGGCACAAGTGTATATATATGTTATACTACTTGATATACCATTATTAAACTACCGGCACAAGTGTATATATGTTATACTACCTGATATACCATTATTAAACTACCGGCACAAGTGTATATATGTTATACTACCTGATATACCATTATTAAACTACCGGCACAAGTGTATATATGTTATACTACCTAATATAACATTATTAAACTACCGGTACAAGTGTATATATATGTTACACTACCTGATATACCGTTATTAAACTACCGGCACAAGTGTATACATGTTATACTACCTGATAAACCATTATTACACTAAAGGCACAAGTGTATATATGTTATACTACTTGATATACCATTATTAAACTACCTGCACAAGTGTATATATGTTATACTACCTGACATAAAATTATTAAACTACCGGTGCAAGTGTATATATGTTATACTACTTGATATACCATTATTAAACTACCGGCACACGTGTATATATGTTAAACTACTTGATATACCATTATTAAACTACCAGCACAAGTGTATATATGTAATACTACCTGATATACCATTATTAAACTACCGGCACAAGTGTATATATGTTATACTACTTGATATACCATTATTAAACTACCGGCACAAGTGTATATATGTTATACTACTTGATATACCATTATTAAACTACAGGCACAAGTGTATATATGTTATATTACCTGATATACCATTATTAAACTACCGGCACAAGTGTATATATGTTATACTACCTGATATACCATTATTAAACTACCGGCACAAGTGTACATATGTTATACTACCTGATATACCATTATTAAACTACCGGCACAAGTGTATATATGTTATACTACCTGATATACCATTATTAAACTACCGACACAAGTGCATATATGTTATACTACCTGATATACCATTATTAAACTACCGGCACAAGTGTATATATGTTATACTACCTGATATACCATTATTTAACTACCGGCACAAGTGTATATATGTTATACTACCTGATATACCATTATTAAACTACCGGCACAAGTGTTTATATGTTATACTACTTGATATACCATTATTAAACTACCGGCACAAGTGTATATATGTTATACTACCTGATATACCATTATTAAACTACCGGCACAAGTGTATATATGTTATACTACCTGATATACCATTATTAAACTACCGGCACAAGTGTATATATGTTATACTACTTGATATACCATTATTAAACTACCGGCACAAGTGTATATATGTTATACTACCTGATATACCATTATTAAACTACCGGCACAAGTGTATATATGTTATACTACCTGACATACCATTATTAAACTACAGGTAAAAGTGTATATATGTTATACTACTTGATATACCATTATTAAACTACCGGCACAAGTGTGTATATGTTATACAACCTTATATACCATTATTAAACTACCGGCACAAGTGTATATATGTTATACTACCTGATATACCATTATTAAACTACCGGCACAAGTGTATATATGTTATACTACCTGATATACCATTATTAAACTACCGGCACAAGTGTATATTTGTTATACTACCTGATATACCATTATTAAACTACCGGCGCAAGTGTATATATGTTATACTACCTGATATACCATTATTAAACTACCGGCACAAGTGTATATATGTTATACTACCTGATATACCATTATTAAACTACCGGCACAAGTGTATATATGTTATACTACCTAATATAACATTATTAAACTGCCGGTACAAGTGTATATATATGTTACACTACCTGATATACCGTTATTAAACTACCGGCACAAGTGTATACATGTTATACTACCTGATAAACCATTATTACACTAAAGGCACAAGTGTATATATGTTATACTACTTGATATACCATTATTAAACTACCTGCACAAGTGTATATATGTTATACTACCTGACATAAAATTATTAAACTACCGGTGCAAGTGTATATATGTTATACTACTTGATATACCATTATTAAACTACCGGTACAAGTGTATATATGTTATACTACCTGATATACCATTATTAAACTACCGGCACAAGTGTATATATGTTATACTACCTGATATACCATTATTAAACTAACGGCACAAGTGTATATATGTTATACTACCTGATATACCATTATTAAACTACCGGCACAAGTGTATATATGTTATCCTACTTGATGTACCATTATTAAACTACCGGCACAAGTGAATATATGTTATACTACTTGATATACCATTATAAAACTACCGGCTCAAGTGTATGTATGTTAAACTACATGATATACCATTACTAAACTACCGGCACAAGTGTATATATGTTATACTACTTGATACACCATTATTAAACTACCGGCACAAGTGTATAATGTTATACTACCTGATATACCATTATTAAACTACCGGCACAAGTGTATATATGTTATACTACCTGATATACCATTATTAAACTACCGGCACAAGTGTATATATGTCATACTACCTGATATACCATTATTAAACTACCGGCACAAGTGTATATATGTTATACTACTTGATATACCATTATTAAACTACCGGCACAAGAATATATATGTTATACTACCTGATATACCATTATTAAACTGCAGGCACAAGTGGATATATGTTATACTACCTAATGTACCATTATTAAACTACTGGCACAAGTGTATACATGTTATACTACCTGATATACCATTATTAAACTACCGGCACAAGTGTATATATTATTATACTATTTGATATACCATTATTAAACTACCGGCACAAGTGTATATATGCTATACTACCTGACATACCATTATTAAACTACCGGTACAAGTGTATATATGTTATACTACTTGATATACCATTATTAAACTACCTGCACAAGTGTATATATGTTATACTACCAGATATACCATTATTAAACTACCGGCTCAAGTGTTTATATGTTATACTACCAGATATACCATTATTAAACTACCGGCACTAGTGTATATATGTTATACTACTTGATATACCATTATTAAACTACCGGCACAAGTGTATATATGTTATACTACTTGATATACCATTATTAAACTACCGGCACAAGTGCATATATGTTATACTACCTGATATACCATTATTAAACTACCGGCACAAGTGTATATATGTTATACTACCTGATATACCATTATTAAACTACCGGCACAAGTGTATATATGTTATACTACTTGATATACCATTATTAAACTACCGGCACAAGTGTATATATGTTATACTACCTGATATACCATTATTAAACTACCGGCACAAGTGTATATATGTTATACTACTTGATATACCATTATTAAACTACCGGCACAAGTGTATATATGTTATACTACCTGATATACCATTATTAAACTACCGGCACAAGTGTATATATGTTATACTACCTGATATACCATTATTAAACTACCGGCACAAGTGTATATATGTTATACTACTTGATATACCATTATTAAACTACCGGCACAAGTGTATATATGTTATACTACTTGATATACCATTATTAAACTACCGGCACAAGTGTATATATGTTATACTACCTGATATACCATTATTAAACTACCGGCACAAGTGTATATATGTTATACTACTTGATATACCATTATTAAACTACCGGCACAAGTGTATATATGTTATACTACCTGATATACCATTATTAAACTACCGGCACAAGTGTATATATGTTATACTACCTGATATACCATTATTAAACTACCGGAACAAGTGTATATATGTTATACTACCTGATATACCGTTATTAAACTACCGGCACAAGTGTATACATGTCATACTACCTGATAAATCATTATTACACTACCGGCACAAGTGTATATATGTTATACTACTTGATATACCATTATTAAACTACCGGCACAAGTGTATATATGTTATACTACTTGATATACCATTATTAAACTACCGGCACAAGTGTATATATGTTATACTACTTGATATATCATTATTAAACTACCGGCTCAAGTGTATGTATGTTAAACTACTTGATATACCATTATTAAACTACCGGCACAAGTGTATATATGTTATACTACTTGATATACCATTATTAAACTACCGGCACAAGTGTATATATGTTATACTACCTGATATACCATTATTAAACTACCGGCACAAGTGTATATATGTTATACTACTTGATATACCATTATTAAACTACCGGCACAAGTGTATATATGTTATACTACCTGATATACCATTATTAAACTACCGGCACAAGTGTATATATGTTATACTACCTGATATACCATTATTAAACTACCGGCACAAGTGTATATGTTATACTACCTGATAAACCATTATTAAACTACCGGCACAAGTGTATATATGTTATACTACTTGGTATATCATTATTAAACTACCGGCACAAGTGTATATATGTTATACTACTTGATATATCATTATTAAACTACCGGCACAAGTGTATATGTGTCATACTACCTGATATACCATTATTAAACTACCTGCACAAGTGTATATATGATATACTACTTCATATACCATTATTAAACTACCGGCACAAGTGTTTATATGTTATACTACCTGATATACCATTATTAAACTACCGGCACAAGTGTATATATGTTATACTACCTGATATACCATTATTAAACTACCGGCACAAGTGTATATATCTTATACTACCTAATATACCATTATTAAACTACCGGTACAAGTGTATATATGTTATACTACCTGATATACCGTTATTAAACTACCGGCACAAGTGTATACATGTTATACTACTTGATAAACCATTATTACACTACCGGCACAAGTGTATATATGTTATACTACTTGATATACCATTATTAAACTACCGGCACAAGTGTATATATGTTATACTACCTGACATACCATTATTAAACTACCGGTACAAGTGTATATATGTTATACTAAATGATATACCATTATTAAACTACCGGTACAAGTGTATATATGTTATACTACCTGATATACCATTATTAAACTACCGGCACAAGTGTATATATGTTATACTACCTGATATACCATTATTAAACTACCGGCACAAGTGTATATATGTTATACTACTTGATATACCATTATTAAACTACCGGCACAAGTGTATATATGTTATACTACCTGATATACCATTATTAAACTACCGGCACAAGTGTATATATGTTATACTACCTGATATACCATTATTAAACTACCGGCACAAGTGTATATATGTTATACTACTTGATATACCATTATTAAACTACCGGCACAAGTGTATATATGTTATACTACCTGATATACCATTATTAAACTACCGGCACAAGTGTATATATGTTATACTACCTGATATACCATTATTAAACTACCGGCACAAGTGTATATATGTTATACTACCTGATATACCATTATTAAACTACCGGCACAAGTGTATATATGTTATACTACCTGATATACCATTATTAAACTACCGGCACAAGTGTATATATGTTATACTACCTGATATACCATTATTAAACTACCGGCACAAGTGTATATATGTTATACTACCTGATATACCATTATTAAACTACCGGCACAAGTGTATATATGTTATACTACCTGATATACCATTATTAAACTACCGGCACAAGTGTATATATGTTATACTACCTGATATACCATTATTAAACTACCGGCACAAGTGTATATATGTTATACTACCTGATATACCGTTATTAAACTACCGGCACAAGTGTATACATGTTATACTACCTGATAAACCATTATTACACTACCGGCACAAGTGTATATATGTTATACTACTTGATATACCATTATTAAACTACCGGCACAAGTGTATATATGTTATACTACCTGACATACCATTATTAAACTACCGGTAAAAGTGTATATATGTTATACTACTTGATATACCATTATTAAACTACCGGTACAAGTGTATATATGTTATACTACCTGATATACCATTATTAAACTACCGGCACAAGTGTATATATGTTATACTACCTGATATACCATTATTAAACTACCGGCACAAGTGTATATATGTTATACTACTTGATATACCATTATTAAACTACCGGCACAAGTGTATATATGTTATACTACCTGATATACCATTATTAAACTACCGGCACAAGTGTATATATACCCATTATTAAACTACCGGCACAAGTGTATATGTTATACTACTTGATATACCATTATAAAACTATGTATATGTTATACTACCTGATATACCATTATTAAACTACCGACACAAATGTATATATGCTATACTACTTGATATACCATTATTAAACTACCGGCACAAGTGTATATATGTTATACTACTTGATATACCATTATTAAACTACCGGCCAAAGTGTATATATGTTATACTACTTGATATACCATTATTAAACTATCCTTACAAGTGTATATATGTTATACTACCTGATATACCATTATTAAACTACCGGCACAAGTGTATATATGTTATACTACCTAATGTACCATTATTAAACTACTGGCACAAGTGTATACATGTTATACTACCTGATATACCATTATTAAACTACCGGCACAAGTGTATATATTATTATACTACTTGATATACCATTCTTAAACTACCGGCACAAGTGTATATATGTTATACTACCTGACATACCATTATTAAACTACCGGTACAAGTGTATATATGTTATACTACTTGATATACCATTATTAAACTACCTGCACAAGTGTATATATGTTATACTACCAGATATACAATTATTAAACTACCGGCTCAAGTGCTTATATGTTATACTACCTGATATACCATTATTAAACTACCGGCACAAGTGTATATATGTTATACTACTTGATATACCATTATTAAACTACCGGCACAAGTGTATATATGTTATACTACTTGATATACCATTATTAAACTACCGGCACAAGTGTATATATGTTATACTACCTGATATACCATTATTAAACTACCGGCACAAGTGTATATATGTTATACTACTTGATATACCATTATTAAACTACCGGCACAAGTGTATATATGTTATACTACCTGATATACCATTATTAAACTACCGGCACAAGTGTATATATGTTATACTACCTGATATACCATTATTAAACTACCGGCACAAGTGTATATATGTTATACTACCTGATATACCATTATTAAACTACCGGCACAAGTGTATATATGTTATACTACCTGATATACCATTATTAAACTACCGGCACAAGTGTATATATGTTATACTACCTGATATACCATTATTAAACTACCGGCACAAGTGTATATATGTTATACTACCTGATATACCATTATTAAACTACCGGCACAAGTGTATATATGTTATACTACCTGATATACCATTATTAAACTACCGGCACAAGTGTATATATGTTATACTACTTGATATACCATTATTAAACTACCGGCACAAGTGTATATATGTTATACTACTTGATATACCATTATTAAACTACCGGCACAAGTTTATATATGTTATACTACTTGATATACCATTATTATATGTTATACTACTTGATATACCATTATTAAACTACCGGCACAAGTGTATATATGTTATACTACTTGATATACCATTATTAAACTACCGGCACAAGTGTATATATGTTATACTACTTGATATACCATTATTAAACTACCGGCACAAGTGTATATATGTTATACTACCTGATATACCATTAATAAACTACCGGTACAAGTGGATATATATGTGATATACCGTTATTAAACTACCGGCACAAGTGTATATGTTATACTACTTGATATACCATTATTACTACACAACTGTATATAAGTTATACCTGATATACCATTATTAAACTACCGGCACAAGTATATATTTGTTATACTACTTGATATACCATTATTAAACTACCGGCACAAGTGTATATATGTTATACTACTTGATATACCATTATTAAACTACCGGCACAAGTGTACATATGTTATACTACCTGATATACCATTATTAAACTACCGGCACAAGTGTATATATGTTATACTACTTGATATACCATTATTAAACTACCGGCACAAGTGTATATATGTTATACTACCTGATATACCATTATTAAACTACCGGCACAAGTGTATATATGTTATACTACCTGATATACCATTATTAAACTACCGGCACAAGTGTATATATGTTATACTACTTGATATATCATTATTAAACTACTGGCACAAGTGTATATATGTCATACTACCCGATATACCATTATTATCTACCGGCACAAGTGTATATATGTTATACTACCTGATATACCATTATTAAACTACCGGCACAAGTGTATATATGTTATACTACCTGATATACCATTATTAAACTACCAGCTCAAGTGTATGTAAGTTATACTACCTGATATACCATTATTAAACTACCGGCATAAGTGCATATATGTTATACTACTTGATATACCATTATTAAACTACCGGCACAAGTGTATATATGTTATACTACTTGATATACCATTGTTAAACTACCGGCACAAGTGTATATATGTTATACTACCTGATATACCATTATTAAACTATCGGCACAAGTGTATATATTTTATACTACCTAATATACCATTATTAAACTACCGGCACAAGTGTATATATGTTATACTACTTGATATACCATTATTAAACTACCGGCACAAGTGTATATATGTTATACTACCTGATATACCATTATTAAACTACCGGCACAAGTGTATATATGTTATACTACCTGATATACCATTATTAAACTACCGGCACAAGTGTATATATGTTATACTACTTGATATATCATTATTAAACTACTGGCACAAGTGTATATATGTCATACTACCCGATATACCATTATTATCTACCGGCACAAGTGTATATATGTTATACTACCTCATATACCATTATTAAACTACCGGCACAAGTGCATATATGTTATACTTCCTGATATACCATTATTAAACTACCGGCACAAGTTCTTATATGTTATACTACCTGATATACCATTATTAAACTACCGGCACAAGTGTATATATGTTATACTACTTGATATATCATTATTAAACTACCGGCACAAGTGTATATATGTCATACTACCTGATATACAATTATTAAACTACCGGCACAAGTGTATTTATGTTATACTACCTGATATACCATTATTAAACTACCGGCACAAGTGTATGTATGTTATACTACCTGATACACAATTATTAAACTAACGGCTCAAATGTATGTAAGTTATACTACCTGATATACCATTATTAAACTACCGGCATAAGTGCATATATGTTATACTACTTGATATACGATTATTAAACTACCGGCACAAGTGTATATATGTTATACTACTTGATATACTATTATTAAACTACCGGCACAAGTGTATATATGTTATACTACCTGATATACCATTATTAAACTACCGGCACAAGTGTATATATGTTATACTACTTGATATACGATTATTAAACTACCGGCACAAGTGTATATATGTTATACTACTTGATATACTATTATTAAACTACCGGCACAAGTGTATATATGTTATACTACCTGATATACCATTATTAAACTACCGGCACAAGTGTATATATGTTATACTACCTGATATACCATTATTAATCTACAGGCACAAATGTATATATGTTATACTACCTGATATAGCATTATTAAACTACCGGGACAAGTGTACATATGTTATACTACTTGATATACCATTATTAAACTACCGGCACAAGTGTGTATATGTTATACTGCCTTATATACCATTATTAAACTACCGGCACAAGTGTATATATGTTATACTACCTGATATACCATTATTAAACTACCGGCATAAGTGTATATATGTTATACTACCTGATATACCATTATTAAACTACCGGCACAAGTGTATATATGTTATACTACCTGATATACCATTATTGAACTACCGGCACAAGTGTATATATGTTATACTACCCGATATACCATTATTAAACTACCGGCACAAGTGTATATATGTTATACTACCTAATATACCATTATTAAACTAACGGCACAAGTGTATATATGTTATACTACCTAATATACCATTATTAAACTAACGGCACAAGTGTATATATGTTATACTACCCGATATACCATTATTAAACTACCGGCACAAGTGTATATATGTTATACTACCTGATATACCATTATTAAACTACCGGCACAAGTGTATATATGTTATACTACCTGATATACCATTATTAAACTAACGGCACAAGTGTATATATGTTATACTACCTGATATACCATTATTAAACTACCGGCACAAGTGTATATATGTTATACTACCCGATATACCATTATTAAACTGCCGGCTAAACTTTTATTACATGACCTGCTATAATATTATTACACTACCTGCTATACTATTATTACACTACGTGCTATACGATTATTATACTACCTGCTATAATATTATTACACTACTTGCTATACGATTATTACACTACTTGCTATACGATTATTATACTACCTGCTATAATATTATTACACTACTTGCTATACGATTATTACACTACTTGCTATACGATTATTACACTACCTGCTATACGATTATTACACTACCTGCTATACGATTATTACACTACGTGCTATACTATTATTACACTACGTGCTATACTATTATTACACTACCTGCTATACTATTATTACACTACCTGCTATACTATTATTACACTACGTGCTATACGATTATTACACTACCTGCTATACTATTATTACACTACCTGCTGTACTATTATTACACTACCTGCTATACTATTATTACACTACCTGCTATATGATTATTACACTACCTGCTATACTATTATTACACTACGTGCTATATGATTATTACACTACCTGCTATACTATTATTACACTACCTGCTATACTATTATTACACTACCTGCTATATGATTATTACACTACCTGCTATACTATTATTACACTACCTGCTATACTATTATTACACTACCTGCTATACTATTATTACACTACCTGCTATACTATTAATACACTAACTGCTATACTATTATTACACTACCTGCTATACTATTATTACACTACCTGCTATATGATTATTACACTACCTGCTATACTATTATTACACTACCTGCTATACTATTATGACACTACCTGCTTTACTAGTATTACACGACCTGCTATACTATTATTACACTACCTGCTATACTATTATTACACTACCTGCTATACTATTATTACACTACCTGCTATATGATTATTACACTACCTGCTATACTATTATTACACTACCTTCTATACTATTACTACACTACCTGCTATACTATTATTACACTACGTGCTATACGATTATTACACTACCTGCTATACTATTATTACACTACCTGCTATACGATTATTACACTACCTGCTATACTATTATTACACTACCTGCTATACTATTATTACACTACCTGCTATACGATTATTACACTACCTGCTATACTATTATTACACTACCTGCTATACTATTATTACACTACCTGCTATACTATTATTACACTACCTGCTATATGATTATTACACTACCTGCTATACTATTATTACACTACCTGCTATACTATTATTACACTACCTGCTATACTATTATTACACTACCTGCTATATGATTATTACACTACCTGCTATATGATTATTACACTACCTGCTATACTATTATTACACTACCTGCTATACTATTATTACACTACCTGCTATACTATTATTACACTACCTGCTATATGATTATTACACTACCTGCTATACTATTATTACACTACCTGCTATACTATTATTCCACTAAATTCTATACGATTATTATACTACCTGCTATACTATTATTACACTACCTGCTATACTATTATTACACTACCTGCTATACTATTATTACACTACCTGCTATACTATTATTACACTAAATGGTATACTATTATTACACTACCTGCTATACTATTATTACACTACCTGCTATACTATTATTACACTAAATGGTATACTATTATTACACTACCTGCTATACGATTATTACACTACCTGCTATACGATTATTACACTACCTGCTATACTATTATTACACTACCTGCTATTCTATTATTATACTACCTGCTATACAGTTATCATACTACCTACTATACAATCATTACACTACCTTCTATACAATTATTACATTACCTTCTATACAATTATTGCACTACCCGCTATACAGTTATTATACTACCTGCTATACAGTTATTACATTACCTACTATACAATTATTACACTACCTGCTATAGAATTATTACATTACCTGCTATACAATTATTGCACTACCTGCTATACAATTATTACACTACCTGCTATACAATTATTACATTACCTACTATACAATTATTACACTACCTGCTATAGAATTATTACATTACCTGCTATACAATTATTACACTACCTGCTATAGAATTATTACATTACCTGCTATACAATTATTACACTACCTGCTATAAAATTATTACACTACCTGCTATACAATTATTACATTACCTACTATACAATTATTACACTACCTGCTATAGAATTATTACATTACCTGCTATACAATTATTACATTACCTACTATACAATTATTACATTACCTGCTATAGAATTATTACACTACCTGCTATAGAATTATTACATTACCTACTATACAATTATTACATTACCTGCTATAGAATTATTACACTACCTGCTATAGAATTATTACACTACCTGCTATAGAATTATTACATTACCTGCTATACAATTATTGCACTACCTGCTATAGAATTATTACATTACCTACTATACAATTATTACATTACCTGCTATGCGATTATTAACTTTCATTACACTGCCTGCTGTAATAAGTTTCATTGTTTCCACAGCAGGCAACCCTCACACAGCAAGCAACCCTCACACAGCAGGCAACCCTCACACAGCAAGCAACCCTCACACAGCAGGCAACCCTCACACAGCAGTCAAACCTCACACAGCAGTCAACCCTCACACAGCATGCAACCCTCACACAGCAGTCAACCCTCACACAGCAGGCAACCCTCACACAGCAGTCAACCCTCACACAGCAGTCAACCCTCACACAGCAGTCAACCCTCACACAGCAGGCAACCCTCACACAGCAGTCAACCCTCACACAGCAGTCAACCCTCACACAGCAGGCAACCCTCACACAGCAGTCAACCCTCACACAGCAGTCAACCCTCACACAGCAGGCAACCCTCACACAGCAGTCAACCCTCACACAGCAGTCAACCCTCACACAGCAGTCAACCCTCACACAGCAGTCAACCCTCACACAGCAGTCAACCCTCACACAGCGGACAACCCTCACACAGCAGCCAACCCTCACACAGCAGTCAACCCTCACACAGCAGTCAACCCTCACACAGCAGTCAACCCTCACACAGCAGTCAACCCTCACACAGCAGTCAACCCTCACACAGTAGGCAACCCTCACACAGCAGTCAACCCTCACACAGCAGTCAACCCTCACACAGCAGTCAACCCTCACACAGCAGTCAACCCTCACACAGCAGGCAACCCTCACACAGCAGTCAACCCTCACACAGCAGTCAACCCTCACACAGCAGTCAACCCTCACACAGCAGTCAACCCTCACACAGCAGGCAACCCTCACACAGCAGTCAACCCTCACACAGCAGGCAACCCTCACACAGCAGGCAACCCTCACACAGCAGTCAACCCTCACACAGCAGTCAACCCTCACACAGCAGGCAACCCTCACACAGCAGTCAACCCTCACACAGCAGTCAACCCTCACACAGCAGTCAACCCTCACACAGCAGGCAACACTCACACAGCAGTCAACCCTCACACAGCAGGCAACCCTCACACAGCAGGCAACCCTCACACAGCAGGCAACCCTCACACGGCAGGCAACCCTAACACAGCAAGCAACCCTCACACAGCAGGCAACCCTCACACAGCAGGCAACCCTCACACAGCAGGCAACCCTCACACAGCAGGCAACCCTCACACAGCAGTCAACCCTCACACAGCAGGCAACCCTCACACAGCAGTCAACCCTCACACAGCAGGCAACCCTCACACAGCAGTCAACCCTCACACAGCAGTCAACCCTCACACAGCAGGCAACCCTCACACAGCAGTCAACCATCACACAGCAGACAACCCTCACACAGCAGTCACCCTCACACAGCAGGCAACCCTCACACAGCAGTCAACCCTCACACAGCAGGCAACCCTCACACAGCAGTCAACCCTCACACAGCAGGCAACCCTCAACCCTCACACAGCAGGCAACCCTCACACAGCAGTCAACCCTCACACAGCAGGCAACCCTCACACAGCAGGCAACCCTCACACAGCAGGCAACCCTCACACAGCAGCAAGCAACCCTCACACCCAACCCTCACACAGCAGGCAACCCTCACACAGCAGGCAACCCTCACACAGCAGGCAACCCTCACACAGCAGTCAACCCTCACACAGCAGTCAACCCTCACACAGCAGTCAACCCTCACACAGCAACCCTCACACAGCAGTCAACCCTCACACAGCAGGCACCCTCACACAGCAGCAGTCAACCCTCACACAGCAGGCAACCCTCACACAGCAGTCAACCCTCACACAGCAGGCAACCCTCACACAGCAGGCAACCCTCACACAGCAGGCAACCCTCACACAGCAGGCAACCCTCACAGAGCAGGCAACCCTCACACAGCAGCAACCCTCACTCAGCAGGCAACCCTCACACAGCAGTCAACCCTCACACAGCAAACCCTCACACAGCAGGCAACCCTCACACAGCAGTCAACCCTCACACAGCAGGCAACCCTCACACAGCAGGCAACCCTCACACAGCAGGCAACCCTCACACAGCAGGCAACCCTCACACAGCAGGCAACCCTCACACAGCAAGCAACCCTCACACAGCAGGCAACCCTCACACAGCAGGCAACCCTCACACAGCAGGCAACCCTCACACAGCAGGCAACCCTCACACAGCAAGCAACCCTCACACAGCAGGCAACCCTCACACAGCAAGCAACCCTCACACAGCAAGCAACCCTCACACAGCAGGCAACCCTCACACAGCAGGCAACCCTCACACAGCAGGCAACCCTCACACAGCAGGCAACCCTCACACAGCAGGCAACCCTCACACAGCAGGCAACCCTCACACAGCAGGCAACCCTCACACAGCAGGCAACCCTCACACAGCAGGCAACCCTCACACAGCAGGCAACCCTCACACAGCAGGCAACCCTCACACAGCAGGCAACCCTCACACAGCAGGCAACCCTCACACAGCAGGCACACCCTCACACAGCAGGCAACCCTCACACAGCAGGCAACCGTCACACAGCAGGCAACCCTCACACAGCAGGCAACCCTCACACAGCAGGCAACCCTCACACAGCAGGCAACCATCACACAGCAGGCAACCTCACACAGCAGGCAACCCTCACACAGCAGCCAACCCTCACACAGCAGGCAACCCTCACACAGCAGCAACCCTCACACAGCAGGCAACCCTCACACAGCAGGCAACCCTCACACAGCTGGCAACCCTCACACAGCAGGGATCCCTCACACAGCAGGCAACCCTCACACAGCAAGCAACCCTCACACAGCAGGCAACAATCACACAGCAGGCAACTCTCACACAGCAGGCAACCCTCACACAGTGGGCAACCCTCACACAGCAGGCAACCCTCACACAGTGGGCAACAATCACACAGCAGTCAACCCTCACACAGCAGGCAACCCTCACACAGCACGCAACCCTCACACAGCAACCCTCACACAGGGCAACCCTCACACAGCAAGCAACCCTCACACAGCAGGCAACCCTCACACAGCAGGCAACCCTCACACGGCAGGCAACCCTCACACAGCAGGCAACCCTCACACAGCAGACAACCCTCACACAGCAGGCAACCCTCACACAGCAAGCAACCCTCACACAGCATGCAACCCTCACACAGCAGGCAACCCTCACACAGCAAGCAACCCTCACACAACAGGCAACCCTCACACGGCAGCCAACGCTCACGCCGCAAGAAACTCTCACACAGCAGGCAACCCTCATACAGCAGGTAATCCTCACACAGCAGGCAACCCTCACACAGCATTCAACCCTCACACAGCAGGCAACCCTCACATAGCAGCAGCAGCAACCACATCAACACAGCAGGCAACCACACAGCAGGCAACTCTCACACAGGCAACCCTCACACAGGGGCAACCCTCACACAGCAGGCAACCCTCACACAGCAGGCAACAATCACATAGCAGGCAACCCTCACACAGCAGGTAACAATCACACAGCAGGCAACCCTCACACAGCAGGCAACCCTCACACAGTGGGCATCCCTCACACAGCAGGCAACCCTCACACAGTTTGCAACCCTCACACAGCAGGCAACCCTCACACAGCAGGTAACCCTCACACAGCAGGCAACCCTCACACAGCAGGCAACCCTCACACAGCAGGCAACCCTCACACAGCAGGCAACCCTCACACACCAGGCAACCCTCACACACCAGGCAACCCTCACACACCAGGCAACCCTCACACACCAGGCAACCCTCACACAACAGACAACCCTCACACAGCAGGCAACCCTCACACAGCAGGCAACCCTCACACAGCAGGCAACCCTCACACAGCAGGCAACCCTCACACAGCAGGCAACCCTCACACAGCAGGCAACCCTCACACACCAGGCAACCCTCACACAGCAGGCAACCCTCACACAGCAGGCAACCCTCACACAGCAGGCAACCCTCACACAGCAGGCAACCCTCACACAGCAGGCAACCCTCACACAGCAGGCAACCCTCACACAGCAGGCAACCCTCACACAGCAGGCAACCCTCACACAGCAGGCAACCCTCACACAGCAACCCTCACACAGGGGGCAACCCTCACACAGCAGGCAACCCTCACACAGCAGGCAACCCTCACACAGCAGGCAACCCTCACACAGCAGGCAACCCTCACACAGCAGGCAACCCTCACACAGCAGGCAACCCTCACACAGCAGGTAACCCCCACACAGCAGGCAACCCTCACAGGCACACAGCAAGCAACCCTCACACAGCAGGCAACGCTCACACAGCAGGCTACCCTCACACAGCAGGCAACCCTCTCAGCAGGCAACCCTCACACAGCAGGCAACCCTCACACAGCAGGCAACCCTCACACATCAAGCAACCCTCACACAGCAGGCAACGCTCACACAGCAGGCAACCTTCACACAGCAGGCAACCCTCACACAGCAGGCAACCCTCACACAGCAGGCAACCCTCACACAGCAGGCAACCCTCACACAGCAGGCAACCTTCACACAGCAGGCAACCCTCACACAGCAGGCAACCCTCACACAGCAGGCAACCCTCACACAGCAGGCAACCCTCACACAGCAGGCAACCCTCACACAGCAGGCAACCCTCACACAGCAGGCAACCCTCACACAGCAGGCAACCCTCACACAGCAGGCAACCCTCACACAGCAGGCAACCCTCACACAGCAGGCCCCCCTCACACAGCAGGCACACAGCAGGCAAGCCTCACACAGCAGGCAACCCTCACACAGCAGGCAACCCTCACACAGCAGGCAACCCTCACACAGCAGGCAACCCTCACACAGCAGGCAACCCTCACACAGCAGGCAACCCTCACACAGCAGGCAACCCTCACACAGCAGGCAACCCTCACACAGCAGGCAACCCTCACACAGCAGGCAACCCTCACACAGCAGGCAACCCTCACACAGCAGGCAACCCTCACACAGCAGGCAACCCTCACACAGAAGGTAACCCTCACACAGCAAACCCTCACACAGCAACCCTCACACAGCAGGCAACCCTCACACAGTAGGCAACCCTCACACAGCAGGCAACCCTCACACAGCAGGCAACCCTCACACAGCAGGCAACCCTCACACAGCAGGCAACCCTCACACAG